>NC_050581.1:170407415-170707415 GCF_011100635.1 Trichosurus vulpecula
GAGGGGGCTGCTCCAGTTCCCAGGGGTCGGTCAGGCCTCGGGCCTCGTTGGGGGTGGTGGTGGATGTCTGTGTGGGGCAGACTCGCTCTGCTGACAGTGACCCGGCGGGGAGGCGGGGGCGCGACCACTCAAGCACCTTCACTTAGGACTTTAAGAAACTTTTTTTTTCCTTCCTGGGTCTGCCCCCTCTTAGTCCCACCTACCTCGTGGGCTCCAGCAGACAGGCCGCGGGTACCCCACAAGGGGCACCCACTGAGAGACTCGTGCACTCTCACACACGCATTTCAGCGAAAACATTCCCCTCACGCTCCCAAGTGTGCGCACGCACACTCACACTCTTCCCAGCTACTTTTATACCGAATCCAGAGACACAACCACATTGACACACATATAAGCACACTCAAACAGCTGGGAGGCTGGCCAGCCTCAACCCTTTCTCGCAACACTTTGTAATGACCCTGTGAACTAGACTCGCCTGTTTCGTCTACACTCCCAGCTGTGATTGTGTGTGTGTGTGTGTGTGTGTGTGTGCGTGTGCGCGCTTTCTCAATCTGGGGAATTTCTCAAGTTCTGATAGCTCTCCCGTATCAGATACACACGCGTCGCCACTTTATCTCGGGTGATTATTTCGGTCTGTACAGACAGATGGGATCTCACCTTCTTTCCCTTCCTCTGAGTCCATCTGTGAGTCTGTTTTCCGCCCCTCCCTGACTGCCCCCGCCCCCTTTCTCACTCTAGGTCTGTCTGTCTCTCCGTGTCGGTCGATCCCTTTGGACCGACACTTGTCTAGAAGCACCCGCAGCAGGCGGGCACTCACGGCGTTGCCCTGCCTGCCTGCCTCTCTCCCGGCTGGCCTGCCCGCCTGCCCCCGCTGCCAGCCTGCCTGCCGGCCGGCCTCAGCTGCTGAAGTGGCTGCTGAAGTTGCTGCTGCTGCCGCCGCCGCCGCTGCGGCTGCCCCGGCTGCCCGGGGTCATTAGTCTGCTTAAACTCCCGGACGCTGAGCCTGCCCCCCCCCCTTCCTCCTCCTCCTCCTCCGCCTGCCCCCTTCCTTTCTCCCTCCCGCACACTTCCCTCAGTCCCTACACACTCGCGCGCGCGCGCACACACACATGCACACACACACACTCATCCAGACACACCGCCAACAAACAGCGGAAACTTTGATACACACACACACACACACACACACACACACATATATATATATATATATTTGGGGGCATTTATCGAGCCTCGCAGACCCCCTTGCCCACCTGTTGTGGTCTCCGCCTCCATCACCTTCCCCGAAGCTGTCGGGGAGCAGGGACTCGGGCTGCCTAGGAAATCCAAATCACAGTCTCCCCCTAGTCTCTCCCCCCCCCTCCTCGTTTGCTGTCTAAACCCTCCTCCGCTCATCCGCCACCCTCCCTATTCACTCACCCCCACCCCTCCCCTGGACTCCTTAAGAGAATCAGGACTAAATAAACGGTGGAAACTTCAGATCTTGAGCCTGAGACTGCTTCGCCCACCCCTCCCCCTTATTTTTTTCTATTCCTCCCCCCTTTTTGTTGTTGTTGTGGTCGCAACTTTGTGAGAGCAGGGCCGAGAGGAGGGAGACTTTTCTGAGAGTCCCTGCCTGGGTCTGTTTCCAGATCCCGATTCCTCTTACGAGGGAGTTCTGAGGTGTCTGTCTCCCACTCTTTCTGGGGCTCACTCCTACATACACACATACACACACACACACACAATCACACAATCTCGGACATTCTCCCATTATTTCTCCCCTTCCTTCCTCTCCCCATCCCCCCATACCCAAACCTGTATTCTGGAGACTTGTTGCAAGCAACCCTGGTCTCTTGCCGATCATAGAGCTGAAAGTTTGTCTGCAGGAGGAAAGGAACGGGCGAGCGCCCGAGGCAGCCCCAGCAGCAACAGCAGCAGCAGCCGCAGCCGCCGTCGCCGCAGCCGAAGCAGTCCCAGCAGCAGCAGCAGATGGTGCTAGGGAGGAGATGGTCGTGCGGGCTCTGCTAACCTCAGAGTGGGCACGCTAAGAGCTCGGCTGACCTGTCTCTCTGTTCCGGGTAAGTGGAGGACACTCGGCAGAGACTGAGGCGTCTCGGATCGCAGGTCTGTGGGACCCTAGGAGAAGGAGGAGGGGGAGGATTGTGTGTGTGTGTGTGTGTGTGTGTGTGTGTGTGTGTGTGCGCATGCAGTTGGGAAAGCTGAAAGCAAGGTTGAGGAAGAGCGAGTGCTTTCTTGCCAAAGCCCCAGACTTTACAACTCTGGGTTCATTTAGTGATAAGGAGAAGGGAAACAGAAAAAGGCGCATCTCTCAGAGGATAGGTGTTTTTTAAAAATGGAATTTTCCCTTTTTTAAAAGCAGCAGATCCGAGATCAAAGTTTAGCCCCTATAGGATAAGTGCTGCTATAAAATATGGTGACATTCCTCTCTCCTCTTCTTACCCCTTCACTCCCCTTATAACTATTAATTATTTCCAAGTCATTGTGTTCAAATACCGGTGCTGGGCTAATTACAAAGTATATTGATTTAGTCTGTGCTCATCTCACTAAATTTATTTTTTCTTTTGCTCAACCAAAAAGATTGAAATGAAACTGTCCCCCTCCCCAAATAAAACACGCCCTTCAGTATACTGAAGGATGAAATTAATACAACTATTGCATTTGATTATTTTTGTGCTTCTGAAATCTACTTTAGAGAATTAGAGGTGAGCTGATATTCCCCTCCAGGTATCCTGTTAGGATTTAATTTCTTGCGACTGCCATTGAAATAAGCCTGCATATCTCAAAACCCCACACAGTACCTACTGTATTCATTAGAGAGGGATCCAGAACATGCAGACCATATACACTTTACATTTAGTGATTCCTATCCTTGATAACTGATATTAAACAAGGAAGCTGAATAAGTAAAGCATCAATGACATTTAGGACTTTGTGATTCTGGGAGTAGGGGTAACTTCCTACTGATGGCCGTGGCCTTCTGAAATTTTTTTTTTCCATTGTGGTGGCCAGTTTTTGTTGAAACTTTTAATCAGGGTTTAAAAAGGAGATGCAAACACTTAAGATGTTCATTGTCATGTGGTAGGATATATAACTGAGAAAAAAGAGTACCTGATATTTTCATTGTTAGTGAGAGATATGTTATATGACTTTTCTTTCTCCCTCCCCTGGAGTTGTAACTCTCAGAGTAGACCTAGTCATTATTTTTTTTGAGTTCGGGACAAGAAGAATGGATTCCTGGTCACAAAAAAAAATAGAATTTATATTCTCCTTCCCCCCATCCCCAGTCCCTTTATTTGAACTGTCTCATAATTACACAGCATTCAAAACACACACACACACACACACACACACACACAACCCCACTCAACTAGTTACCATTCACAAGGTGTCGGCTAAACTCTCATTGAAAAAAAAAGGTATTGTAGCTTTAACATCTTGCCTTGGAAGCATTCTTTCTCCTTAGTCTTTGGATTACTCATTGTATGAGAGAGAGAGAGAAAAAAAAATCACTTTTTTGGGAGGGGGGAGAAAGTAAAGTAAACAGCCTTCAACAAGTGAACCTTGACAACCCAGATTAAGGGAGGCAGTGGAGATCAAACAAAGCTGCTGCTGGGCCGTTGTCAGGGGCGGCCTCAGGGAAAGCTCTGTACCGTGCCATTAGGCAGGCAGACTCTATGTTCACTTATGCAGAAATGGACCATTGCAAATGCTGATCTTTGTTGGGCAACTGAAGGTTAACTTGGAGAGAAAGATCTATAGTCTCTTCAGTCGTTATTTTTATTTCTTTAGCTTTCTGAGTGGCTAAACAAGTTAATTTTTAAAATGGACTCTGGTGATCTGAACTCCTCCCAGAAATAGCAGAGTGGGCCTTTGCATTCTGATATGAGTTGAGTTACTCAGAACCACAGAGTGCAATTCTTGTCTTTCACCAAAATTGCACTCCCCAATTAGAGTTTACTAAAATTCTCTCCTCTCCAGTCTGAAAAAAAGATCCGTATTGTTAGGGGAGAGGTGGGCTATTTGATGTGGCAGTGTAAAAGTGATGTTCAACAGAAGCATTTCATGCTGAAACAGTTTGGGGTTGGTCAGCTCTTGAATTTTTTTTTTAAAGGCAAAGCAAAACTTTCAAAAAATACCATATTGACTTCTCAGCATGTCATTAAGTATGGCCACTTTGCAACTTTTATTCAAATTCTTTGAAACTTGTCTTTGCTTGTAGACAAGGAAATGTAGTTGCCTTACATTTTTAAAGGAAGTAGTAACAGGAATTACTGTAGCATTTTGTTTTCACAGGTTTGGCAAAACATAATGCAAAAAAAGTCCAGCAATTTAAACTGACAGCATAAGATTTATATTGTTTACTTTGCTGGGCACTTAAAAAAAAGATTTTGCATTTTTTTCAGTCCTGCAACATAAACTATTTTATTTATCTCTTCTTGCAATAAACCATCCTAAAATTAAATAAAATGTCATTTTCAGTTAACTCAACCAATACCATGTTAAATAGGAAACAAGATAAGTAAACACCTACAGAAGAATTGGAAAAAAAAAAAAGTCTTGTCATTTAGGTGTTATACTTTTAATTAGCAGCACAGAGCACACAATGAGCACTTTATGTTGTTGTTGAGTTTTTTATAAGCCAGTCTCACAACCATCAGGAGCAACCTATTGCAAAGTCTGTAGCTTTTTATTGCATACACCTTTTATTGTATAATTAAGAATGTGTGTTAAACATAGCATGTATGCTATTAAGCCATTTGGTGTAATATGTAATGTTTTTTAAAAGCTATAAACTTGTTCTAGTTAAATCATTTGTACCTACAATAGCAAAAAGTCACCTTGGTTAATATTGGGCCTCTCAGGCCTGCTTTTCCTGGGTAGCTTTTCCTTTACCCCTTCTGTGAAAAATTTTTTACCCATAACTTGTAAATGATGTGTTCTTCTGCTGGGTTGGAGGATAAGCCCGTTTTCCATAGATGTTAGAATTAGCAGTACAACTTTGATATCTCAGAAATAAATAAACATTTATTCAGCGGTGTGTCCTATGATATTGAGTGAATAGCGAATAGAACAAAGAGACCAACTTTTCTTGAACTCAGTTACCTTTTCATCAAGAGTCTAATTGTTGCTGTTTTTTGTTTCTACTTTCACTCAGGAAAGACCGAAGTGATTTTTGAAAGGTTACTCACCATAAGGAAGTGTGTGTGTATGTGTACGTGTACAGAAAATGTGTGTTAAGATGTGGATTACATTTAGTGAGGACCTCAGAATATTTACAGGACATAATAATAGTTCTATCTTTTAAAAACAATTTTAGACATATGCTCATAAAATTTAAATAGATTAGAGAATGTCAGAAAATAGTATAAATTTTGTTTATGATTCAGTTACTTTAAGGCACTTACATTTAAAGCAGCTCATTTAACCTTGGGCCTGACTAGCATTAAGTGGTAGAGGGGGCTTCTAAGGAGCCCTTGTTGCCCTTTGCTCTCCCGATAATCTTAAATTACTACAACTTAATTGCGACTTCAAGGCACTCAGCTCAACATGTTTTTATATGGCTGAGAAAGGGTGTAAAAGGCAGGCTTAGATTTGCACAGGTGGTAGGGTTTTTTTTTTCCAATAGTTTTAGCTTAGGCCTTTTTCTTACCTTCACATCTTGTCAAGTGTAATAGCTTCATTAATAAAACTCATTCAGAATAAATAATATTTTTAATGAGTAAACATGAAGTGTTGTTTCTTAATATCTGATGCAAATAATTTGCATTTTTAGAGACCCTTAAGTAAAGGTCTGCCTGATATAGTAAAATTATCCCTGGGGGGAGACTGGAGGACTTTATCATTGTATGTTACCAAATTTATTTTGTCTTTTGAGGGGAAAAGAGTTTTCTTTTTTAAATTATTGTAGGTAGTTAGACAAGGTGAAGTACCCTTCAGACTGTGAATGAGAGGAAGAAGCCCAGGATAGGGTTTAGCCCTGGGAGAATCTAAATTAGGCATCCATCCTACTTGTAAGTAATCAATGCAGTGACTTCCAGGCCTCCTCATACTCTACATTTTTCACTCCAAGCAACCATTTAGGGCAGAAGTGGCCCTTATATTCCAAATTAATAGGACCTGACTTGGTTAAAGTTAACTGACTGAGTTAGAGAAGAAAGAGGCTGCCAAAGTCATGGACACCAGCCTTTTGACTGAAATAACCAGTTGTTTTCACGTGAGCTGAATGACTCTGGAGTTTGTTACAGTATCTCTGAGGATATGTTGCAACGGTGTGGTAATGGGTAGCCAACAGAAAGAAGAGTGTTTGAAGAATGGTGTGGCCTCCTTGATTTCAAGAAAATGTTGCAGTTTGGACGTCTATTGCTAATATCCTTCTGCTAAATTTGGCTTAGGGTGAGAGGTGGCCATCGGCTCTCCTCTAGGAGGGCATAGTGGAAGGGAGCTAGCTGTACAGGAATCAGGGAGAAACAGTTTTATAGCCTTGTTTGTTCTGTCAGTAAGTTATTTTTGATTAGCAGCACAGTCAGATGTGGCAAGGGCATTTTTAGTGATTGCTCTTTAGAAATCAAATTCCTATTGACAAGGTTTGCCTTGAACCTATTATTTCCCTTTATTATTTTACCCGATCAGAAGCTGCACTAAGCGGCTTGGGGAGGAGAGTCTCTGTGCAGCTTGTTTTTCGGTTCTGATTCCCTAGATACCCATTTTTAACATATGCACGGCCTTGCTTACAACAGGTGTGTGCATGGCCCTCTTGAACAATGTGGACAGTTATTTTTATGAAACATTAACTGACAAAATATTTTCTACACAATCACACAAGGGAAGGAGGTGGGGTGGGGTAGGGGTGAAGGCAGCCCAGACTGATCAGACCTGATACCTGTTCAGTTATAAATCATTTTTGCCTTCTGGCCTTCTATGTTCTGCTTTTTAAAAGAAGTCTCCATTTAGTGCCTTGAAATGGCAATTAAGTTGTAGTAATTTAAGATTATTGGGAGTGCAAAGGGCAGTAGAAGCTCTTTGGAAGTCTTGTCTCCACATTTAATTCAACTCAGTCATGGGGTTAAAGGAGTGTCTTCGGTGTGAGTACTTAAAGCGACTAAATCGTAAACAAAATGTATATTATATTCTGATAAGTAATAACCTATTTAAATTATATTAAAGTATCTGCACGAAAACTCAAGACAGAAATACTGTCAAGTCTCTCTAGAGCATCTGTACAGAGATATCTGGATAGACCTGTCAAAATGGAACCCATGTCATGAGATATTTGCATATGTCTGGTGTGTAACATAGTATGTCTATAATTTCTTATAAAAGCCAATTTGCCTTTCTAAATAGTGTCTTTAGTAGAAGCGGTCTCAAAGTAGTGTTAATAATTCTAAAACTCGACTCAAGTGACTTGTTTATTATTACCTCCTTTTGCCATACAATATAATTCAGAGCTGTATTTGATTCAAGTACTCGCTTCCTTTGTTGTTGGCCCTGCAATGCTCCCAAATCAAACAGGCAGCTACAGGAGATGGCTCTTTCACTGGGACATGTTCTAGTCTGTTCTACTTTCCTAGTTTGAAAGTAGTTTATACTAACACCTTGGACGACAGCTTTTGTATCATAAAGTGGATCTGGAGATAGCATTATATCCCCCTCCCCCAGTTAAATTGAATACACCAAGATATTAAATGATACTTAAAGCACCAAATTAGTAAAGAGGATTCCTAAGATGTCTCTACCCTCCCTTAGCCCTGCTTTTGACTCATTATGTGACTCTTGGCAAATCGTTAACCTCCCAAGTACCAGTTTTCCATTCTGTAAACTATAGTATTTTTAGGATCATTCTTTAAGATGGCTGATTAAAAAGCCCCAAAGTAGTATTATTACTCATATTTTAAGGGTTTTCGGGAGACTGCCAGGGCATTGCTGGCATCTCTTTGGAGAGAGTGCCGATTGAGCTGCAGCTTCTCACGTTTATTCACAGAGTTAGTGATGCTCTCTCACAGGAGCGGCTTCCCTTTCTAGAGACAGTAAGTACATTGATATAGGCCGAGGTTATGGGGAAAGAGACTTGAATTTGCATAGCTGATTCCAAAAAATCAGAAGGATTGAACCACCTGTTCAAACCTCCGTTTTGATGGAGTGGCAGCCGAAAACATTGCTTGGGAAAAGGTGAAATTTGGAAAGGAATAAGGCCCCTTTTCAGGGTCAAAGAAAGGAGGAAATTGAGATACTTGGTGTTTTCGACTACAGAAGCAAGGCAGAACAAAAAGGTGTCACAGTTCAACAAGATGGTTGGCACAAGTAAAAGCATTGTTAGTTTTCCCTTAGCATCCAGACATTTCCTTTCATATTGTATTGTGGTTTCATCCATGTTTCCCAATGAGTGTTGTCAGGTTGTAGCTATCAATTAGTGTCAAATGGCTTTCCTTGGGCACTCTGACACTTTTTCTTCTGAGTATTCCATCTCACTTTCTTAATCAGAACTGTTTATTCATTAATTAGTAGATTAACCGTGTTAGCACATCAGTAAACTAAAGTAGTCAGATTTCCCAGAGCATCTTGGGAAATTCTCTGTAGTTTTATGTGACTGGACATGCAGTATTATTGATTTAGAAAGCTTAGCCAATGGTGCCAAAGTGTTTTTAAGAGATATAAATATAGAAAGCAGGGTAGCAAGAAGAATGCATCTAAAAAGATTATGTGATAAAGGAAGATAAAATGCTAAGGAGGTTTGTTTAAATATTCAGGGCTTCAGCTAAAGATCTAACCACTAAGATCAAAAGAGTTATTTAAATAAAAATTGTACAGACATAGTTTTCCTCTGCATTAGTAACATGCCTTTTGAAGTTATCCAGCAGAAATGTGTTTGTCCAAAATGCCCTATTTTTCATCTTGAGTTGCTACTTTGACTTGGAGTATTTTTCGACTTGAAGTTATAAAACATTTCCATTTTAATAACTTTTCAATTAGCTTGGTGTCATTTTCATGCGACATACAGGTGAGTATTTTTCAGTTACAAATTCAACAAGCATTTATTAATCACCTACTGTGTGACAGGTGTGTTATTGCTGTGTACAGTTCATTTGCCTTGACAGTATTCTACATATCTGCCTTCTTGTTTCTGTTCAGTTTTCCAAGCACTCTGTTTTTACATAGCATAGTTGATCTCAAACAAAACCAAAGAAAACAAAATAAACCAAAGGATCTTTGGGAAGATGGCAGAGCACTTTACTACCCTAACAGCAAATAAAGGCTTTTCTCTAAAAATGAAAGATGGAAATGATTGGAAAAACAGAAGATGCAGTAGATGAGGAAAAGTAGTATTAATGTCACTGGTTAATGAAACAGTATAATGTTAAATCATTACTGTCTTGTTTGTTGAAAGGATGTTAATCATTTCATTAAGAAGGGTTAAGTAATTAACTATATGTCTTTAGGGAAGTAGTGACAGACATCTTTTAGTGATTTATTACTGAGATGTTAAAATAGAAAGTTTACTCGTTTTTAACTTAACAAGGGTGGCTAGCCAGCTAAACCTTGTGAGAGCAGAGATGTACGGCTCCCACAAGCACTGAGTGCATGCAGGACAAAATGCTTTTTAGAGAAAATAGGGCTTTGCAGCAGGCAGGCGGCCCGTGGCTGCCTGAGTTTTCTCCTGGAGCCTCCTCCAGGCATGTTGTTGCAGCCCTCATGTTATGAATGCTTTCTGTGGGTTTAGGAAGGGTTCATCTTGTTTTCTAAATAATGGCTTTTGTTGCAGTATGATGCTTGTTGACAGTAAACCAGGAGCATTAACTTGGGTAAGCTTACAACAAATTCTTGTACTTGTAGAAGCAAGTTATCTTCCTTTGCTCATTAGATTGTCAAATCATCCAGCCTTTTTGTTTCTCTCCATACTGAAGGTGTAGTACAGTGGCTCAGGTACTCCTGCTTGGAGAGTGAGGCAGAAAATTCACACAGTGAGCATCACCCCTCCCCAATCAAATAAAGTTATTAAGTTGTTAATATGAACTGATTTCCCCCCCCCTTAAAAATAATTCAAGGACTACATAAAACACTCCTCTGCTGCAAAAGGGAGTTAATGTTTGTATCAAATAAAATGTGCTATTTTTTTTAAATAAATTACTAAATAGCAAAACAGGAGCTGTATAGACCACTTAGTTCAGCCCCCTTTGTTTTACATTTAGGGAAGCTGAGGCTTATAGAGCTCTGAGTCTTCTGAATCCAAGGTTAGTGTACTTTCCCCTAACAAATAGCAAATATAGTCATTTCTGCATTAAAAATGAATTTTACATAAAAGGTTGATCATATCTTAACAGACATTGATTTATTAACATACTGGGAATAGATTTCTGCTGTTATTTTTTGCAACAGTGACTTTTTCTTAGCAATAAAATGTAGACTATTATACTTATACATCTTAGCCTTCAAATTTAGTGCAGCCTTTCTAGGCAGAGGCAGTGGGAAGAATACTGGATTAATATCAAAAGTCCTGGGTTCAAATACTGACTCTGGTACTTCCTAGCTGTGTGACCTTGGGCAAAACATTTCTTTGAGCCTTCCTTTCTTCATGTGTTAAATAAGGAAGGAGATTCACATTGATGTTCTTGGAGAAACTTTTAAGATCCAAAACCACCGTGTCTAGAAGGGACTGGAAGGAACCTCTGAGGTCCCATGGAACTTTGACAATCAATAAGCCTCTTAAGAAATTCTTCAGATAATTTATTTCCTCTAAGAACTATGTGCATATCTATGTGTTGAAACTATGAATTACACATACCCATACACGTATATATATATACATATATGGTTCAAAAGCATTTTGCTTTTAAAAACAGCAGCGTATGATGAATGTATGGTGTCAGCTTAAAATGCAAGTATATTTCTTTATGTTTTACATAGTAATTGCTCCAGAAGGAAATTTTTTAAAATGAAATATTTATCTAGATTATGACATTTTTATAAGAATGATAATCCTAATGCCAATTTCTTATAATGCAAAAAAATCAAGTAAATCATTTATTGAAAGGCACTAGCTATTTTCTTAGCATCTTTTCAAATTGTTGCCTGGGACTTACTAATTATTTTTAAAAAATGGATTTGCTAGAGCATTGGTCAGCTGTAGTTTGAGTAAGACACTGTAAGACTTTCTGTCTCTCCACTCTGAACATTTTCACCGGCTAGCTCCCTCATGCTTGGACTTCTCTCCCTCCTCATTTCTATCTCCTGGCTTCTTTGACTTCATTCTGGTGCAGCTCAAATGTCACCTTTATAAGAAGCCTTTCCTGATTCCCTTGAATGTTAGCACCCTCCCTCTGTCGATTAGCTTTATCCTGTATGTGGCTTGTCTGTACAACTTGTTTTCATGTTGTGTCCCATTAGACCATGAGCTCCTTGAGATCAGAGACTGCTTTTCTTTGTATCACCAGCACATAGTAGGTGATTAAATGCTTGTTGACTAACTGACGGACTTTAGCAAGTACTTTATATTTACACATGAATTCAGTCTATGGTATAACATCTTATTTAATATAGAGATTTACTTATGGGCATTTTAAGGGTTGGCATTTATATAGTAATATATATATATATATATATATATATATATACACATGTATATATCTATCTATATACATAAAGATACACATAGATATAACTGGGAAGATATTTTAAAAATCGTATATGTCAAATTCAAGCTCTGTTATCCAACTTGCTGCATAAGCCCGAGTTTATGCACTGTGATAATGCTAATGACTAAGGGAATCAGTGATGCATGGCTGCAGGAAATCAGTGGTATAATCAGAGAAAGTTATCAGTTTTTTTGTCATTAAACATTAGTGATAAATAATACACTGTTCATTTTTAGCAGATAGAACATATTTAATTCTGATGTACAGAGTTTCAATTTAGTAAGGTTCATTGCTGAATAAAATGCTAATCTTTTATAATTTAGAAGAAAAGATGAAAATGTATTTGTGTCAGTATGGTTACTTGCTCTGGCCATCTAGGAATGTTGCTCTTGGCCAGTCTCTGATTAGCTGGAAGTTTTTTTTTTCCCAAACTAAAATGACTCGGTTATTTCTATTGATATTTTATTAGAAGGTTCAGCTAACAAACAGAGTGTATTATCGTAGTCCTTCAAGAAGAACACTACCAAGGTAGAATGTGCTTCCCTGAAACATGTACAAATGATACAGATCAAAACAGAAAACTGTGTTGTAATTAAAAAGCAAATTCAGTGTCGGTCAGTTGACAAGCATTTATTAAGCACCAGAAACTGCTAAATTCCGGAGTGTATTGTCTTAACCAGGGGTCTTAAATTGGACATAGCATTAAAAAGTTTGAAAAAAAATCACAGTAATTACTTGATTATTTTTCCTTTTAATTTTGGTTCTTCTCCTAACCCAGTCATTAACGTGTCATCTGGGGAAAGATGTTTAAAACTCATGGGGTTTGAGTGACCAGATGTATAAAAATAGTGTTCAGAGAGGAGGTCACCTTTAGATTGTCTTTAAGTATCCTTCTGGCTATAACATTTTGTGAATCGGTGACTTTGTAAATTAGCAGAAGATGTATTTGGTGCTGGTTTATTAAACTAAAATATTTGGCCTTTAATGCCTTTGTTTCCAATCTTTTGAAGTGTTGTGAAAACATAAGGACCGTAATAGAGGGTCTTGTTGCTCTTTCTCCAAGATGTCCATCTCAGGGTAGACCAGAAAGCTCTGCCTCTGAACTGAAGGATAAAAGAGGCTATTTTGTCAAGTTTTAAGTGACATAGGGAAAGGTGTGACTGAAGCCAGAATGAAGACTTCTAGATCATTCCAAAGACAGAGCTTTGGGAATCTGATTCCCATGAACATGAAAGTGGAGCACCCTGCTCCCTTCAGTTTGCCTTTCCCTTTTTCCTTCTGTGGTTGTCTTATCAGGCAGGCTGTGGTCAGAGGGCTGGCTCTGGAGTTGGGAAGATCTGGGTTCAGATTCCACTCTGCCACTTACCAGCTTTATTACCATGGACAGATCACTTAAAAGGGAGCATTTATATTTAAGCTTTAATGTTTGCAAAACACTTGATTGTCTCATTTCACTTTTGTTTGACCCCTCTGAACCTTCTTGCCCCTCCTTCCACATAGGTTCACCGTGAGGTTCAAATGATGCTTTTTTGGAAAGCAATTTGCAAACTTCAGAGTGCTAGGAAAATTTCAGCTATCCCTTTATGCCAGTTATTAGCAGTAACCGATCTTGCCGTATTAGTATTGGACCTCACTTTAGCAGGTTTGGCCAATTGGATCAAACTTAGTGATCTTGGCAGAAGTCCCCTAGGGGCTAAAATGAAGATAATCTCTCTCCTTTTTTTAAAAAAAAAATGTTTTCCATGCCAAGATTTGGATTTGGTGAAAGGCTGTTAAATTTATTTCCCTATAACGTTGCCCATAGAGTGTTCTCTTCTCCAACGGCCTCCTTGTGCTGAGATGATAGTATGATGACCATCTGTGTTCAGTTCCTTCCTGTTTCAGTATACCTGGACCAGTTAGAGGAACAGGACTGGTCATGTTCACTGACCGGGTGAGCTGCAGCTCCTCAGGAGTCAAAGGCCAAGGTTCATGGAGACAGGGAGCTATAGTGGCAGCTTTCAGTATGCTCATAAAGAATCCTTCAGAACTCCTCTTCCTCAGGTCTAAAGGAGTGAAAGGCCGGAAATGGTAATGGGCCCTTCAGGAACATAGTTTGTTTACCAGTCGATGAGTGAGCAGAGATTAATGCATCCTTGTTTGCAAGATTTGCTGGAGCTATATGCATACATTTATAAATTTCCCATCATTTCTCACACTTCAGGAACTTCTACCCTGATGCCAAAGCTTGTGTCTTTAAAGAAAAATTAAAAAAAAAAACTCCCCAACAAGTTAGCTTCTTTCAAGGCTCGGCTGATCTCTCATCTCTCATGGGAAGCATTTCCTGATGTCCCTACATGTTAGCTGTCTCTCCTTTCATTGCTTCCTCCCCAAAGTATTATGTCATTTATCTATATGTTGTATTATTTCAGAAGAGTGTAAGCCATGGGAGTATGAGGACTATTTTTAATTTTGTATTGCTATGCCCAGCACATAGTAGGTAATTAATAAATACTCATTGGAAATAAAAGCCCCTGCTATGCTTAGCAACACCAGAACTGGACAGAAGTAGCTGGCAGAGACCATGGAAATCCTTCCAGGTCAAAACCACCATCTTTCTTTTTTTTCAGGCAATCGGGGTTAAGTGACTTGCCCAGGGTCACAGAGCTGGTAGATTTCTAAGGCTGATTTGAACTCAGGTCCTCCTGACTCCGGGGTTGGTACTCTATCCACTTCACCACCTAACTGCCCCAAAACCTTCTTTTAGAGATGAGGCAGTGTGGGCCCAGAGAATCATGATGCCTTGATCATTTTCTCACAGGTGAAGTGAGGGCACTGCTAGAGACACCTGCCTGTGCCTTATGCCTCCAAGTCTGTGCTCCCATCACGTTATCATGTTGCCTCCTGAGCTAGTGGTTTATCAAGGCTGAAGCAGGGGAACAAAAATATACTCCACAACTACTGAAGAGGGCACCAAAAGTTCACACTCCTCACCAGATTAGTCTCTGCTTTTAACTTGTTTCTCTGTGTTCCATTTTTGGTCCTTTATGTCTTTGTGTTTACCCAGATCTGCTCCTTCCTTCCCTGTTTGACTTTGGGCAAGTCACTTACCATTATCTCTGTGCTTGTTTCCGTATGTATAAAATGAGAGGTTTGTACCCTTAACCTCTGAGGTCCCTTCCAGATGAAGAGGCAGCCACATGGTGGACTGAGCCCTGGCCTTGATGGCAGTCAGACCTCTCAGTTCCAGTGCTGCCTTCCTGTTTTCGTGGGCCTCCTAGTTCTGGACTAGCTGAAGACTCTGAGGGACTGCGTAGGATTGGTGGCATGGATTTTAGGTGTTTTTGTGGCCCCGAGGTGGAGGAATTAGCAAGTAAAGGGGTTGTGATGACTCCCGTATAAACTAGGGCCAAGAAGGGAACATAGACCCTGTGAAGGGACTGTTTGTTCTTTCATGGGCTCTTATTTGCCTTGGTCCATTCCCCTGAGAGGGGATCTAGAGAACTGTGTCTCTCAGTGTATTTCCACATTGAGTGTTTGTGTTACACTTGGTCAAGCTGCTTCTTCTTCTTCTTCTTCTTCTTCTTCTTCTTCTTCTTCTTCTTCTTCTTCTTCTTCTTCTTCTTCTGATGTCACTTATTGCCTCAGTCTCCTCGTATTTTCTAATCAATCCCATACATGGCCTAAAACATGACCTCAGACACTCGGTAGCTGTGTGTATCCCTGGGAGAGTCACCTAAGATCCTGTGATTCCGTGGTAATTTAATAGTTATTTGTACATTGTCTATCTCGTTAGAGGTACAGTAGATAGAGTGCCAGGCCTGGAGTCGGGAAGACTCATCTTCCTGAGTTCTTGAGCCTCAGACACTTATTAATTGTGTGACCTGGGCAAGTCACTTAACCCTATTTGCCTCAGTTTCTCCTCTGTAAAATGATCTGGAAAAGGAGATGGCAAGCCACTCTAGCATCTTTGCCAAGAAAACCCCAAACGCGATCACGAAGAGTTGGGCATGACTAAAATGATTGAGCCACAAGTATCTCAAGTACTTTTGTGAAAGCTGGATTAGAAAAGAGTACCTGGAAGCAGGGAGATCAATTAGCATAGAGATTTAGGCAAGAGATGGTGAGTGCCCAATAATAAAGGTGTTGGATGTTTTAATGGAAAGAAGACAAAAAATGTATAGCAGTTAGAATTGAAAAGACTTAGTAACTGATTGGTTAGAGGTAGTGGTAGTTAGAGAAAGGAAACAGGCTAGGGTGATTCTGAGGTTATGAGCCCAGGGCTAGTGGGAAGATGGCACCTGGGGACTGGTCTCCTTCTGTTTGCTTACATTCCTCTCTAGGACTGTGGCAGTCTTAGAATTACAAACCTCGAACCTGTATCACCACCTGAAGTTTCATTTTATTTCCTGGCTCAGGTTCTGAGACCACATTAAGGTGACATTTTCAGAGATCTACTATGGCGGAGAGTTCCTTTCTCTTGGCCAAATCCCTCACTTTATCCACTTTTCTTTGGCTGCGCCTCATCCCAGCCTGAATTTATTTCAGGGATTTCTACTTCAGGTTGAATTCATCTGTGGCTCCCAAAGAAGCTTACTATAAGGTATGGCATGTTTTGATTCAGAGCAGGGCTTTTTAACCTGGGGTTTGTAGATACACTGGGAACGTTTAAGAACTTGGATGAGGGAAAAATCCATCTTTATTTTTACTACCTTCTGACTGAAATCTGTCATTTCCTTTAATTATGAATATAGGCAACAAATATTATTCTATGATGGGTCCATGAGCTTTTCCAGATTGTCAGGCCAGTGGCATGCTCTCGAGCTTGCACACACAGACACAGATAGACACAGGTAAACCAAGTTAAGACCCAACCCCCTGCCAGCCCCTTCCTGCTCAGGAGAAAGGAACAGGTTTTGATTGAGAAGTGGAAGCTTTTGCCTTCCTCATAACTCGAGTATTGTTTTGGGAGATCCTGACTAGGCAGACCTTACTTTGTGCAAAAGGTTCTTACATTTTTTCTAACATAAAAAGTTGAAAGGAAAGATTTATTCAGTTACCACCTTGTGTCTGCTTAACTTAACTTGCAGGTGCAGGTCTTTTGAGGGGTGAACATTTTGAAAGTTGAATCTGCGACCAAAGTGAAGGCTGGAAGGCAGGGTAGTTCAACTGGTTGGTTTGGGAGAAGGAACATTGACCTTGGAGGCCGGACATTGGGGCTTCTTCTATTACTTCCACTGCCCCAAGAGACCTTGCTCCGTTTGTCTACATTTCTGTGGTGCTTAAATGTTTACAAGACGCTTGAAATACATTGTTTGGTTGATACAGCAACTCTCTATGGTGAACATGACCTGTGTTGTCAGCTCTTCTTTGCTGGGGAAGGAGCAGAGGCTCAGAGTAGTTGCTATATCTGTCACTTACCTGAAAAGTGGCAGAGCCCAGACTCACAGCCAAGTCTTCCAGCTCCAAGTCCAGGTGCTGAGTTCAACACATTTCACTTCCTTCCCATACTTAACTCAATTATTTTGTTGAATTTCACCCTTCTCATTTGTAAAATTAGGATGTGGACTCTGTCCTTCCCATGTCCCCAAATCTCCAGTTCTCTGAGCTGAGTTAGGAGGTCAGTTAAAACATTTTCTCTTTCCCAACTTCTGAATCAGTTCATTCCCTTGTTTCTCAAGATTCATTCCAATACCCCACAGTTGTAACAACAATGCCACTTGCAGCTGCTTTGGGGGTGTAAGACCAGTAATACCAGCACACTGGAGGGCTGCTAGCACAGGTTCTTTGATCTGATTTTTCTAAAGGAAACAACTTAAAAGGGGTCAACAATCTTATTTTAATCAAACATATATATCATTCACTTAGTTCAGGGGAAAAGTGAACATCCTGAAATTCAGAGAAAATACAAACAGAAATTACAAGCAGAAATTATATAAACAGAGCAAATACAAAGAGCAGAGACCAACAGACAGGGCTTCCAACTGTCCGACCAAAAGCAATACATACGTAGTTACCAGAGAGAGAAGCACCAACGTCTGGGTTTTTCAAAGCTGGAGAGGAGTCCTTAATGGCTACCCAGAGTCTCATCTGGCTAAATCACACAAACACTCTTCCAGTGAGTGAGCCAAAGCAAAATGCTAACCTCAGAGTATATATACCCTTCTTCAGGGTCAGAGGACATCACAACCCTCGTGACCCAGGCTTATGTGACTCAGGTTCAAAGCAGGTCACATAGGCCTGTTAAAGGGTGGGGAAGGTCTTCAAATTGTATTAACATTACAACAGTAGAGGGGAATTCTACACTGGACTTAGAGGTAAAAGAGAGGTTCAGATCCCAGCCCTGTCACTTAATTAGCTGAGCACTCTTGGCTAAAATCAGTTTCTTTGTCTGTAAAATTCAGATAATAATGCTTGTACTACTTCCCTCACAGATTTCTCTTGAGTATCAAATGAGATAGACTCTGTCAAGTACTGACATGTAAACCTTTAAAAACTTCATTTTAATGCAAGTTATTGTTACTATTCTTAGCACCTTTTAAGAATAATAGGGTAGAGTCTCTGTTACAGGAGGACATGGGCAGGAATCATAAAGGATTAAAAAATGTGAATAGTCCTCTGGAGAAGGTACCCTGTTGTTGAGATTACAGATCCAGTGACATAATTGATCAATCAGTCAATAAAGTACCCACCATATGTAAGGCACTATTCTAGGCACCAGGGAATCTAAAGATTAAAAATAAAAAAGTTCCTGTTCTCATGAAGCTTACATTCTATTGGACCACTGATGCCTTATGGTCATTATTGTAGCCATCTTTCATTACTTTTCACTTATTAGCCAACAGTGAGGCTGTTGCTCAGGGGGTGTTACTGCTACAGTGGTCTTTAGCTTGGAGCTCCTTGGGAAGTGAAATGGCTCCTGGAGGCCCTGGATTGAGTCTTCCCAGAGCAGGAGTCCTAGGGCAGTCCTTCCCTTCTTTGATGCAAAGATGTTGATTGTTAATCAGAGAGCTTGTGTTTGCTTTAGATCAAGGATCAAAGGCAGACACTAGAAAAGTGTCTAATTTGGTCCTCAGGGAGCCCCACTTCAACTCTAAAATCCACATGGGGCCTAGAAAATGGCTTGACTAGGAACATGTAAATGTGAGCCTTTGGATGTATACATTGTTAGTATAGAGTCCTGCTCCAAAGGATGCACATTGGCATGTATTGGTGTGGACAGTTTTTTACCTTTAATTATATGGAGAAAGTTTAATAGTGTGTAGGCATATGTGTAAAACAAAACAAGGACTTTATCATTGGAATACATTGTAATATGTCTTGCCGTGGATCAGATGATTGTAGTCTCTTCTCTAATGCCTACTAATTCCTGACACCTGAGTTGTCTTTCCAGGTAGACAGGCTGCTTGACACCACATTTTTCTCTATCATCTCTGGACTACTTGGGTCAGCCAAGGTGGGAGGGAGATGAATCCTCTCTTCCAGGCCCAGTAGGCCTCCTTGTTGCCTCACCATCTCTCCCTTTGTTCCAAGGGCCTTGTTTATCTTTTGCCCTCCCTTCCCAAGAGCCTTTCCTGTATAACAGCTGGCATGAGCTGAAAGCCTTCAAGAGCTGAGGTTGTTCACTTTTCCCTGTGATAGGAAGGTTCTTCCTGAGAAGCTGGTGGTAATCAGCCTTTACTTAGGTCCCTGTTCCTCATTGAAAGCTGGGAATGAGGCACGGGGGAATGATGTGTTTATTATGCATGCTATATAAGTTGAACTTGGGACCCAGACATTTTATGTCTCAGTGGTGAGCAGGCTGAGGAAATTGAAAGCTGCGTGGTAAGTTACAGTTAGGTGCTACCACCTTGAAGATGACATTCCAGCCATGTCCATGGGGTGACACAGCTTTCTTAAACCGAGGTAGTAGAAAGTAGTTGTACCTATTTGAAGGGGACCCCGATGATGCTCCCAGACTACCTTTACAATGTCGTTATCTACCGATCCCTTCTGGCACTTTCTGTCTAATCATATTGACCTCTTGCCCTTTCATTTCTCATCTTTATATCTTTGCACTGATTGTCCTCCATGCCTAAGATTCACTCCCACCTTATCCTTCCCTCTTAGAGTTCCATGTTTCCTTCAAAACGCAGCTCAAGTGTCTTCTAGATGAAGTCTTTCCTGATCCCTGCTGCCTCCTAATGTCATCTCCCTTGCCATTTTACCTTATATTTATTTCATATAGGCTTGCTTATGCTCATATTATCTCCTTTGATAGAATGGTAGCTCCTTGAGGGTGGGGACTGTTTGATTTTTTTTTTTTTGTATTTCCAGTGCCTAGCGCAGTGTCTAACATATAATAGATATTTATTGATTAATAATTTCTTGATTGAGTAACTCTCTCTTTGTATCTCAGGCTTCAGTTCACTCCACATAGGACATGAGGTTAATAGTGGACTATTTACCAGATAGACCTGGGGCTATTTTGTTTAATGGCAGCCTTAGCCCATGAGCCTCTGAACAGCAAACTTAGTTGGATCATCCATTAGGCTACTCAACGTTTTGTACTCAGGCTCCACTTTGGATATATTTCCTTACATAATTTATTTTATGTTTGTTTTTTATTTATCATGGTATTTAGGGTCTAGGTTCTATGGGAATTAGGAAGTTAGAAAACTTAGAACAGCTCACCATATAAAAAGAAGCCATCTATGAACTTCTGATCCTAGCATTTACTACTTGAGATAGCCCAGGCATTCTGTTCTGCCAAGGCAGGTGTCGATTGAAAGGACCTTGTTGGATAGTGAATTCTGGAGAGGAATTGCACATTTAGGAGCTGTAACTTACTGAGAAGATCATAACACGTTGGAGAAAGAGTTTTCCCTTCTGGTTAGCACATCTGTGTTTCTTGCATTTAGAGAGTAGTTTTGCCAAAATATTTAAATGTCCTGATAAAAATTTCACAAATACACGTGGTAATTGTATATGTTTGTACAGGGCTTTGCACTCCTGTAGAATGTAAGCATCTTGAGGGCAGGGCTGCTTTGTTGTTTGTTTTTTGTCCGCACAGACAGTGAGCGCAGTACTCAGCATGTGCTTACATTTGAATTGAATTGAATTGAGTGTGCAGTAGATTATGTTAATTAATTAATGAAATCACTGATCATGGTGAAGAGATCAACTGGAAAGAGCATGTTTCTGTTTACCACAGTTCAGTGTGTTAATACACTAACATTATACACATATGGATTTGTTAAGTGGAGTGGTGGGAGTCGGGGAGATCAGTCTCTCCAAGTTGCCACTCTTCCTCTTCCGATAATACAGAGTGGTGTAGAATTCAGTGGCTCCTTGTGCTTGTTCTTATTTCTGTAATAATCACTCTATGATTTGAGAGCCAGCATGGCCTAATATAATGCCAACCTGGGAGTCAAGAAAACCTGAGTGCGAGCCCTGGCTCTGACATATTGGGTTGGGTGACTGCAGGCAAACCTATCACCTTCTCAGTGTTCCAAGTGACTTTCCAAGACAGTAACTTACCAGCCTACAGTAGTAGAGGGAATTTCTACACATGGGGTTCCAAACATCAGTGAAATTAACAAATAATGGCTCTAGAGTCATGTACCTATCTATATCTATCATCCCTAGCATCTGTGTATATATCTGTCTATCCCTGTCTATCTCTCTCTATCTAGCTATCTAGCTATCATCTCTATTATCCCTGTCTATATAATTTGTTTTCCATGTACGGAATTTTATGAGCACTAAAATACCCTCCTTATAAAGTATAGCTAGATATTCTTGCTACCACTCAAGTATCCAAGTTCTGTATCTGAAGGTAGAACCAATGATTAGATCTTCTTTCAGTCCAGAAAGCAGGTGTCCAACTCAATTTTTGTTTTATCTAATTTCTTGACTTAGGAAGAATGTGTGGTTGAGATTTATATTTAAATGGAAAATTGAAAAAAAAATAAAAAAAATTCCTCTGATAAAGTTGTGAAGATGCAAGTGCTTCATTCCTCTCGTTTTGATCTCTCAAGCTGGTTGCTGGCCACTTAGCAGTGATCAGTCAATCAATCAAAATTTATTAAGGACCTCCTTTTTGCCAGTCACTGTGCTTAATTAGGCCTTGGACCACTTAAAAAGACTAAATCTGTAAGATTAACATGACCTAAACTTTTTCCTTAACACAGCTTGGGTGGGGCCAGCTCCAGGAGGTATTGGGGTTTACTGTCTCAGAAACCCAGCAAAAGGTTTGATTCTTTCCCTTCCTCCTCCCTTTCACTTTCCATCCCTCAACCTTAACTCCACAGAGTACTCTGTTTTCAAGTTTACTGAAATTCCACCTTCTTTTTCAGTTGCTTTGAATTTTAGGTCATTTGCTTATAAATATAGAGACCTTTTTAAAGATAAAGATGACATTTGTATCAGAGAAGTCTATTAAAGATTATAGCAGCCAAATCCAAATGAAGTTCTATCTTTCACTCGCGTCTGAAAAATGTGGGTTTTCTTCTGTTTTCATAGGTTAAAAAAATTAAAACCTACCCTATTAAATAATCTAGAGAATGAAATTGGGGAATTTTCCCCATAGTGCCATGGGGCCCAGTAAGGGGACTATATAGTTTGAGGACTCAAGGTCTCACACAGTGTCACTTCCTAGCTGATTTTGTTCTGGGGTTTGTGATGGTTTGGTTTTGACTCTAGGCTTTTGAATAAGTGTTTTAAATATGGTTTGTTGTATGTTTTTATTGCTTCTGAAAAGGGTGCAGGTGCAAATATCAGGAAGTGAAACTCTAGGAGCCCTGAGGGATCCTTACTCAAATGGTGCCAAGCAGGTATAGTAGACAAGTGTTATCACCTTACTGATAATCTGGCATCCTGTGGATATTCACACGTGCCGTGTGGATTACTGAGGGTGAAGTCATCCAGAAGTTTGGCACCAACCTCAACTGTTCACAGGAAGGGAGACACCAAAGACAGACATGGAGAGGAAAACTGCTTCACGTTCTTAGAGGTGGCACAAAAAGTAGTTTTCCTGCCACATCAGGGGAAGCAAAATTACAGTAGCTCTTTTGTCTGTTCATGTTTCACTTTGACTTTGAGGTTTTGTCAGTTGTGTGCTGGTGAAGGTTTCCTTGATAAGGGTATAAGCACCATGTTTCTAGGGTTAAAAGCCTGCTCTTGGTGCCTGTTAGCTCTGGAACCCTGCTCCAAGAGACAGGTCTAATTTAGCCCAGGGTAGACAAGTGCACATATTCTGAAATTACTATATAATATAGAATAATTTGAAAATTGGAGACCTAGTGTTAGAATCTTAAGTGTAGCCTATCAGGACCGAGGAATGTAGTGTTTGAGCAGGTCCCAGATATAGTCTGATACCAGCCAAATTTTGTCTAGTGCAAGCATAGACTAGTTGGAATCTTAGTTGCCAAGTTCATTCTACATCCCTTAAAATAAAATGTTTTTTAAAAAATATTTTCTCCCTGAAATAATCATATGTGAAGATAATAAATATAGACATTAAATTTGTTTTTTACTTGTTCTTTTAAAATATTTTAATTAACATTTCTGATTTTTATATCATTTTATTTCTGAATATGTTCGATTTCATCCTCTCTCTAGTGAGCTATCCCTTGTAATAAAGAATAAAGAAGGAAGAGAGAAATAAGCAGTTTAGCAAAGAGGGAAGAGAAAAGCAAGTAGTTTAGCAAAGCTAACACATCAACCAAGTCTGACAGTATATGAAATACTACATACCCATAATCCCCCACCTTTGCAAAAAAAAAGAAGAAGAGGGAGAGAGAAAAGGAAGTGCATTTTCTTGTTTTTTCTTTGGAGACAAACTTGGTCATTAGGATTTTAAAACTTTCATTACATATTATTTTCCTGGTTATACTTACTTCACACTGAATCAGTTCTTTTAAGTCTTCCCATACTTCTGTCTACTGTGATATATCACTGCATTCATGCACAACATTTTGTTCAGTCATTCCTTTATTGATGGGCATATGTTTTGTTTCCAGGTCTTTGTTCTAACAAAAGTGCTGCAATGAATAGTTTGATTTATTTGGGGCTTTTCTCTCTGCCTCTGATATCTTTATGTATGTTCCTAATAGTGGGATCTCTAGGGTCAAAGGAGTACATGCATTTTAATCACTTTCTTAGCATAATTCTAAATTATTTTCTTCCTTAAAAATTGTTTATTTAAATCAGCAAAAGTCTGCCTTCTCATCCTCCTACCATCCTGACTCCACCAAATGAGAAGTAAAGAAAAACAAGCCCTGTTACTAATAGTCAATCAAAACAAATTTCCACATTGGCCACCTCCAAAAAAAGTATTTGTCTCTTTCTGTAAGGAGTCTTTCATTCCCTGTCAGGAGGTAGCTAGCATGTTTCATCATAAGCTTTCTAGAATCATGGCTTGTCATTACACTGAAAAAAAGTTCCTGATTCTTGAAAAGTTATTTTACTTTCACCATATTGCTGTCATTGTAGAAATAGTTCTCCTGAATCTGTTCACTTCAGTTAGCATAAGATCATAAAAATCTTACAAAATTTCTCTCAAGTTATCCCTTTCATCATTTCTTATGACTATATAGTATTCCATCACATTTATATACTATAACTTGTTCATCCATTCCCCAATTTGTGGGCACCACTTCAGATTCTTATTCTTGCTACAAATATTTTTGTATGTCCTTAGAGTTTGTTTTGTTTAGGACTAATTTCTTTCTTAATCTACCTTCTCTTTAGTTGTCTCTACCCTTTTCTTTCTTTCCGGTTTCCCTATTAAATGAAATGTATTTCTGTGCATGTATGTGTGTGTGTGGGGGGGCACTTTTTTAACTGGCTCAGGTGAGAGTAAGTTTGAATTGTTAGCTGCTTTTCCCACTCCCTCCTCCTTTTTGGTATTCGGTATATTATATTCAGTATATATTTGGTATTTGGTATATTATTTGGTACTCGTGCATCCTAATATGTGAAGTAGTTTTCCCTAACCTTTCTGTCCACTGACATGGATTTATTTTCGTTTCTCTTTACATTCTTCTCTTAAGATCATTAAGACTTAACGGAATAACTACTAAGCCTTGTCTAATTACATTCCCTCTATGACCCTTGATGGTGATAGGGCTCAGAGGAAACACATGTATCATATCCCTCTATTAGAATGTAAGCAGTTTATCAGTCATTTCTCATTATTCATTCATGTTTACTGTTTCATGTTTCTCTTAACTCCTGTGTTTGAACTTCAAAGTTTCTATGCAGCTCTGGTCTTTTCATCAGGAATGCTTGGAGGTCCTCTATTTCATTGAAGTTCCATTTTTCCCCTGTAGCATTATACTCAGTTTTTCTGGTTAAGTTCTCCTTAGTTATAAGCCTATATCCTTTGTTTGCTGTAATATCATATTCCAAATTCTCCACTTTATAGTGGTGACTGTGAAGTCGTGTGTGATCTCGACTGTGCCTCTTCAGTATTTGAATTCTTTCTTGCTGCTTGGAATATTTTTTTCTTGAACCTGGAAGCTCTGGATTTTGACTATAATTTTTTTTTGATCATGACATTCATATAGTCCAATGACTCATAATTTTTTCTCTTCAATCTGTTTTCCAGGTCAGTTGCTTTTACTATGAGACACAGTTTCTTCTATTTTTTCATCCTTTTGACATTGTTATAATATTTTTGTCTCATGAAGTTATTGGTTTCTGTTTGGTTTCTTGTGTCAAACTGCTAATTCCTTTTCTAACTTTTTCATTCTTCTATAGCTCTCATTTCTTTTCCTGACTATGTGACCCTGGGAGAGTCACTAAACTTCTATCTATAACAATTTCCTCGTTAACAAAATAGGGCTCAAAATAGCAATATCACAGGTTTGTTGTGAGTATTAAATGGGATAATATTTGTGAAGGACTTAAAGCATGATAGGCACTTAATAAATGCTTATTTCTTCTCTTTCCCCTCAGAGTTGTTTTAATTCATTCTTCTGATATCATTAGTGATTTGGAGTAATCTTTCATAAATTTTTTAAGTTTGCCATTCTTTTGAGAACTGTTTGTTCATATCTTTTGTTGGTTGCTTTTTAATAGGGACTTGGATTTTGCCATCTGTCCCTTATAGATGTGATAGACTGATATATTTATGCAACTCATCTTACCATACTAAAAAGACCAATCTGGGCACCTGATTGCCTTGTATTTTAGATCTGATCCAGAAAGTCAGCTGTATACATCTCATTTGTGATGTCTGGGACAATTCGACATTCATATATCCAGATTCTGCCAAATAAACATGTCAGATGTCACCTGATACCCTCTAGTACCCATGTACCCTTTCTTCTTCCATCTCCCACGTGGTTATGTTTGAACACTATTTTTAAGTCATAATCCATTGGGCATCATGATAGCATTCTCTAAGCACCGTTTTCTGCAACATACCTACCTTAATTTTTCAGTACTCTTACTGGACCTAAAACCTGAACTCTCCTATGTTTTCTTTTCTCCCCCCATCTTTTTTCCCTAATATTTTTTCCAATTACTTGTAAAGATAGTTTTTAACATTCATTGTTATAAAATTTTGAGTTCCAAATTTTTTTCTGTCCTCCTTCTTCCTCCTCTGTCTGCAAGACAGCAAGTAATCTGATATAGTTTATACATGTACAATCATACTAAACATATTTCCACATTAGTCATGTTGTGAAAGAGGAATCAGAACGAAAGAGAAAAACCATGAGAAAGAAAAAAACAAAAAAAGTGAAAATAGTATGCTTTGATCTTCATTCAGACTCCATAGTATTTTCTCTGGATGTGCATAGCATCTTTCATCACGAGTCTTTTGGAATTGTCTTGGATCATTGTACTAGTGAGAAGAACTAAGTCTAGTATAGCTAATCATTGCACAGTGTTGCTGTTGTTGTGTATAATGTTCTGGTTCTGCTCATTTCACTCAGCATCAATTCATGTAAGTCTTTCCAGGCTTTTCTGAAATCTGCCTGCTCATCATTTCTTAAAGAACAATAGGATTCCATTACATTCATATACCACAACTTGTTCAACCATTACCCAATTGATGGGCATCCCCTCAATTTCCAATTCTTTGCACCCACAAAGAGAACTGCTATAAAATTTTTGTACACATAGGTCCTTTTCCCTTTTTTATGATTTCTTTGGGATACAGACCTAGTAGTGGTATTGGTGGATCCAAGGGAATGCACAGTTTTATGGCCCTTTGGGCATAGTTCCAAATTCTTCTCCAGAATGGTTGGATCAGTTCACAACTATGCCAACAATGTATTAGTGTTCCAATTTTCCTACATCTCCAACATTTATCTCTTTCCTTTTCTGTCATATTATCTACTCTGATAGGTGTCAGGTGGTACCTCAGAATTGTTTTAATTTGCATTTCTCTCCAACGATAGTGATTTGGAGAATTTTTTCATATGTTTATAAATAGCATTAATTTCTTCATCTGAAAACTACCCGTTCATATCCTTGGACCATTTATCAATTGGGGAATGTCCCATATTTTCAATGTAGGAATCTGGCAGGAGGGAGGTAGATTGTTCCTTTTCTGTTAATAAGAAAGGCATATGAAGAGAAGAGAGTACTAGGGATCATGATAACGCCAGTAGGTTGTAAGCTCCTTGAGGTTACCAACTGTTTTTTGTATCCACAGTGCCTTGTACATTGCAGTTACTTACTGAGACTTAGGTGCAAGTAAGTGGTACAGTGGATAGAGTGCTGGCTTTGGAGTCAAGAAGAAGACCTGTATTCAAATCCCTCAGTAGTTGTGTGAGCTAGAACAGGTCATTTAACCTTTCTCACCCTCTGTTTCCTTATTTGTGAAATGGGGAAAATAGTAGCTCCTACTTCATGGGGTTGTTATGAGAATGAAAAGAGATAAAATTGTGTAAAGTACTTAGTAAACTCTGAAGTGCTATATAAATATAAATATTATTATTATTATTATTATTATTATAGTAAAAGAAGAATGAAAACTCCCTATCTTAAATAATCTTAATAAGAATAATGTCACAATCATGGGTTTTTCCTCAATTGAAAAATTATAATTTAATTTTAATTAAATGATTCAGATTAGCTGTTTGCATGGTTCAGAATTATTTGATAACTGCTCAGTTCTCCACTTTACTTTCAGATCATAAACTTGGTCTCCAGAAATCAGACAGAATTGAGAAAGTAATTTGATTGTTGACATACATTATGCTGATTTAAATCAGAACTGTGTGAGTGCTTGCTCTTCATTCTGAAACTGTTTTTATTTATTTATTCATTCATTTATTTATTAATTCATTCATTCATTTATTTATTTTAAAATCACATCTCCCACCCTCTAGGAGGCAGATTGGAGCTCCCTGTGAGAGTGCTGAGAGCCAGTATTCTTTGAAGCACTTTTGTGTCTTGACAGCTTTGGGGGCAAAAGAATTAAGACTGAGCACAGGTTGGCTGACCCAAACTTCTATCAATAGTCTGGAACATTTGGCTTTTTAAACTTTTTTAATTTGATGCAGCCACATGGAAGTAGTTTGTAACAATCTGGTATCATGACTTTGCTCTGCTATGAACCATTCAAAGAAAAGATGAAAAACTTTTACTGGTTCTTGCCACAACTGATTTTTCCCTTCTCTGTTTTCTTTCTTTCTTTTTCTCATAGAGAAAAGTCAATGGGGACAACTTTTTGAGCTTAACTAAGTGTGATTTGAAAATTTTAAGTGGAATTAATGAAAGTACATCATACATTGGAACCTGACTGTAATTATTGCTTATAGAATTTGACATAAAGTGGGCCTGTCTGGGGCTGCATTCACAGTGGTTAGTTAGCAAAGTGTCCAAAGGGCCTCATTATCACAGCCCGAAGTCGCTGCTACATGGGGTAGGTTCATAAAAGGAGATGACATTTACAGAATGCTTTAAAGGTGGTAAAGTGGTGAACAAACATTCTCTCCTTTGTGCCTCCCAGTAACCTCATGAGGGAGTTACTACAAATAGTATGATCCCAGTTTTGCAATGATAAAGCTGAAGCTTGGAAAGAATAAGCGACTTGCTCATGGTCACATTCCTAGGATGTGTCAAAGGCAGATCCAAAGCCAGATCTGCCTTGTTCCATATCTTGCATTCTATCCATGACATTACAATGTTGCTTCTCTAAATCAAACATTTTGGAACAAGAAGAGATCTTAGGAATCGTGATCTGTGCCTCTCATTTTCCAGTTGAGGGAAAGGAGACCCAGGGAGTTAAGGGGATTGCTCAGGAGTTAGTAGACCAGTCTGGACTTGACCTCAGGAGTCAGAGCTCAGATTCCAAAGGTCTTTCCTTATACAGTCTATCTTTTGAGGCTTTAGGTTGAGAAGGTGATTGACCAGAGAGCTTTATGGTTCTTTTTGCAATGGTTCCCAAATTTTATATAGCAGCACCACTTTTGGAAAAAAAATGTCCCATGTACATGTTTTCATAAATGAATTTATGTGAACAATTTTGTTAGCATCTGTTTGATTAAAATAAAATTATTAACTAATGACATTTTTTTTGACCGGACTCTGATTGCATTGGTATACGCAACTCCCCAGTAAGGTAATTCCCTCCATGAGTGTAGACGTGCTGTAACTTCGAGTCTCAGGGAGTTTCCTGGGTGGGGCAACAAGCAGATGAATGACTTGCCTGGGGTTCCTCAGGCAGTATGGATGGGAGGTGCTGCTTAAGCTGAGGTCTTCTTTGGAGGATACCAGGTCTGTGTCCACCAAGCAGTTTTCTCTAGTCATTCCAGATTTTAAATGGCCACAGTCATGGGTATTTCTCAGTTGACAAAATTCCGTTCAGCTTATAGAATTTATAATTTATACAGTAATAACTATCATAATATTAATGGGCTGTATGGATTTATTTTTAAGCAGAAAAGTTGCTGAAAGTATGTTGTCATTGATGATGCCAACTAGAATTATTTTTAGACCATTCATTGAAGTATAGTTGTCATTATAAAAGCCTCAGCAGGAAACCTTATTTCTCTCAAATAAGATGTTAGAAATTGTAGTAACATTTGTATCCGTTTGTGTGATAAACAAAATATCTCATAATTCACCTGAAACAAAAATATAATAAGGTTTGCAAGTTCAAACTTCTGTTTCAACATAGCATCACAAGGAAAATCTCTTACCGTTCTTGTTCAGATGGACTGAGACTAAATGAATCCTTTTTGTCTTTGGAAGATGAGTTATATTTAGAAACTTATATTTAGAAACTTATATTTAGAAACATTTGTGTCATTAAAATAAAATGAAGCTTACTTCTCCTGACTGGTCATGAGACTATTAATAAGTGAGAATTCTTTTTTTTACAGGGCTGGTGTTTTCAAAATAATGATAATAATAATAACCAATATTTATGTAGCTCTTTAAGTTTTTCAAAGCAATTTATAAATATTATCTCATTTGATCTTCACAATAATCCTTGGAGGTAAGTGCTATTATTAGCCCCACTTTACAGATGAAGAAACTGAGTCTGAGAGAGGTGAAGTGTCTTGCCTACAGTTCACAAGGTCAAATAGCATTTATCAGGTGCCTACTATGTGCCAGGGATAGTCAGCACTCGTTATACAAAGAGTTAGAGTGTCTGAGACCAGATTTGAACTTAGGTCTAATCAATAAACCACCTAGCTAGCTGCCTCCCAAAACATCAAAATTTATTTTGTGAATTTATTATTAGTGGTCCTAAATTTTTCATAAATGAAGTCACTTTATTTTTGTAGATAAGAATATGAATTTGAAATCCTTGTACTGTTTTAGAGTACTAAATATTTCCTTGACTGCAACCATATCAGTACCTGTGGGTGGCACTGTAACAGCTATGCTACTGGCTGCTACTGTGGCTGTGTAAGGCCAATAACACTAGCACACAGGAGGGCTACTCGCACATGTTTTTTGAAATACTTTTCTAAGTAAAGCAACTTTAAGGGGTTAGCAATCTTACTTTAATTAAACATACACATATCATTCACTTAGTTCAGGGGAAAAAGTCAGCACCCTGAACTTCAGAGAAAACACAAACAGAAATTACACAATTGTATAAACAGAGCAAGATAACACAAATCAACAGACAAGCTTCTAGCCGTCTGATCAAGACATTACATATATATACTTACCAGAGAGAGAAGGACCAACATCTAGGTTTTTCAAAGCCAGGGGACTCCTTAACAGCTACCCAGAATCTTGTTTGGTCAGATCACATGACACTCTTCCAGTGAGTGTGTCCCAAGCAAAATGCTAACCTCATAATATATATCTATATCTATCTATCTATCTATCTATCTATCTATCTATCTATCTATCTATCTATATATCTATATATATATATATAGATATATATATCTATATATACATACTTCAGGGTCAGAGGGCATCACCACCCTTGTAACCTAACCCTTCCTGTGACTTAAGCAAGTCATCAAAGATTCCCCATTCAGTCAAAGACTCTTGATTGAAACAAAGTCAAGGCTCAAAGGGACTTCATTATCTTAGTGCTGAAAAGCACTCCAAAACAAAAGACAACAAAAAGTCCCACTTTACTTGCCATTAAAGTCACCAACATCTCTCCCATGAAATGAGTCTTTTTATGCTCAATGGTTCTATAAGCAACCTTTTTATGGTCTAAGTAATGCTTTTAATGCCACAGGCCCAGTTTTCCCAATTATTTTCATAGATGACAAGTTCATTGATTTAGAGCTAAGAGACCATGTAATCCAATCCCTTCATTTTACAGATAAGGAAGCCCAGGCCCAGAGTGGGTAATTGATTTGCCCATGGTCCACAGAGGGAGTAAGTGGGGGTAATGGAATTTGAACCCAAGTCCCTTGACAAAATGTACTGCTCTTCAGTACGTTGTACCCCACTATCTCTGTTTATTAAAAACATATCATTTTCTCCAGGAAGTTTCTTGTCTTGCCAATGTATTGGACATGCTTGTCTCAATTTATTTGGTTCCACTTACCTGCAGTTAAAGCATTCATATTATGCCAACACAATGTACATTCCTTTGGCAAAAGCAGTATTTGTGGATCAGTGCAAAATGTGATAGAATCTATTCTTTGGTCCAATCCAGGATGCATTGGCAAGGATGGATGATGAAGTAGAAGAATTTACAGTTGATACCTCAGACAACTTCATATTATCAAATCTCTGTGAACAGACAGTTGTAGCGATGATGCTTCCTTTCAGATTTTCACAATACTTGTTTTCTCCAGCAATCCTTTATTGGTAGTAAAACTCCATAAAAAGGTCCAAGTAAAATTTTTAATAAATTTCATAATTGTATTATTTTGAGCAGAAAATACTTTAGTGAATTTCTTTGTATTGACTGTGTGCCTCTTCTATCTCCCTGTAGAACACAGTCTCCTTGAGTCCCGGGCTACTTTTGTTTCCTCTTTCCGTTTCCCTTTTTAAAAATATTTGTGGCCTCAACACCTTAGTAGGCACTTCATAAATGATTTTTGAATTTAATCAAGAGCTGGAAAGGTTATGGAAGAGAAATGTGGTGGCCGTGCTCTTATCCAATGGGATCTCTTATTGTAGGCGTACCAAGGCATTGGTTTTGGCAGGTATCCAAGGATTTTCATTTGACTAGACCACTGCCACTTAGTGCAGAGGAAAAGCCCCCTTTGACTGTTCTTTTCTCCTTTAGCCTTGCATTTTAGTAATCCCAGGAGGATTCTTGAAGCTTGCTGGTCACATAGAGTTCTACTTGGAATCTGTGAATAGGAATGTAATTTGCATTACTTTGTTTTATAGCACACTTTTCTCTTGTAAATGTCTTGAAATTTTATAGAATGTTTTTGTGAATGGTGCCTTGATGGTTACAGTTGTATAGACACTGCTTCCTTTTGAAAAATAATTGTATTTAGCTCCTTTTAGAGATTATGCAAAAGCTTGAAAGCAAGGGCTTTCAAAAACAAAACTAACAGCCCAGCTCTTTCAGATACACTGACCAGAATCTGAATCTAAGGAGAATTGACATGAGAAAAGCCTATTTTACAACATTTTGGGCAGTACTGTCACATTAAGCTTTGTTGTTCATGCCTTAGGTTGTTATTAATTTCTTCATTAAAAACAAACCACAGAGAGGCCTGGTATAGACCATGGAAATTTTTATTTTAAATCTGAAGATGTACAGAGACGTTGGCAATGTTAAGTAGACCTCAGAATGTTCTCTAAGAATAAAGTATAAAATCCTCTTTTTGACAATTAAAGCCCTCTGTAACCTGTCCCCTTTCTCCATTTCCAGTCTTTGTATACCTCACCCCCTCTAACTCTGTAATCCAGTGACGCTAGCCACCTTGCTGTTCCTCCCCCAAGGGGCTCCATCTCTGTACTCTGAGAATCTTCACTGGCTCTTTCCATGCCTGGAATTCTCTCCCTTCTTTATCAGGGCCTCCTGGCCTCCCTGGCTTCCTTCAAGTCTTAGCTAAAATCCCACCTTCTACAATAAGCCCTTTCAGATCTTTTTCTAGTGCCATTCCTCTGTGGGTTGTCGCCAGTCTGTCCCGTATAGATTTGATTTGCACATGCCTGTTTCCGTGTTCTCTTCTTCCTCATTTGACTCCTTGAGAGCAGCGACTATTGTTTTTATTACTGTCATTGTGTCTGGCGTATTGGAGGAGCTTAACAAATGCTTCCTGATTGACTGGTGAAAAACATTCTTAGACAAAACTTAGAGTTGAAATCTTTAAGATAAATTTCAGATTTTTTTTCCTTTCACATTAGAAGGCAATACTCTTGGTGAACTGATTTCTAGCTTCAGTTCATTCTATTCTTATTTACTATTCCAGCCATATCTAAATACTCATAGCTCTCACCTGCTCCTAACTTCTCTTCTTGTCCTGCCAGCTTGTCTTTTTGCCTTTGATCAAGTGGTCACTCATGACTGCAATGGAGTCCCCTGATCCCCAACCTCCTTATGTTGAGCTCTTCTCCATTCTTTAGAGCCCAGCTTAGGGACTGCCTCCTCCTTGAAGCCTTGTCCAGCTGCCTTCCCTATACTCTCCCTTTATTTCCCTCCACCCCACATGAAAGTGATATCCCTTGGAAATTCTCCTAACATTTGCCAGGACTTCTCCCTTGTATCCTGCTTCCGTATATAGGTGTCTTCCTCCTCTCTCCCTCTGCCCCTCCTTTCAATTCTAAGCTTCCTGGCAACAAGACCTGGGTCTTAACTATCTTTGTTTTCAGCACCTCCTAGACAATACTTTGCATGTCATTGCAACCATAAAATGTTTGCTGAATTTATTATTTTAAAGTAGAGAAACTACAACTTCCCTTGTAATAAGGTCTAAAAAGAAAAAGACCACCCAATGCAATTTTGACTAACTTCTGGACATTCTTATTGTCAAAGAGAAATCAATTTACTACCTGTGTGATCTTTGTAAAGTCACTCAATCTATTAGCCTCAGTTTCCTTATCTGTAAAATGAGGGAGTTGGAGTTAAAAGGTCCTTCCTAGCTCTAAGCCATTGATTCTAAGACATAATGTGGCAAGAATGCCAAGGTTGAAATATCCAAGCCCCGAATTACCAGTCTTCCTGAAGAAAGCCTTTATTAATGTAGAAGCTATAGGATAACCATAGGACCTATGATCATGATCTCCAAAAAAGGGTTTGTGGTAGAGAGCAAAGGAAGGAAAGGAAGACTTACTAAGTTTTGGGGCTGTTTCCTTTTGTTTTCTATAAATGTTTTATTAATGTGTTTTGATTTTTATACCACCTTCACTACCTAATATTAACACTTGCTCTCTCTCAAAGGAGTAACGTCTCTTATAACAGGAAAAAAGCTAAGCCAAAAGCAGTTTCAGCTGACTGATTTCGGCAGACAGCATATATAACTTTAGACTATGAGCTCCCAGAGAGTAGACTGGATTTTGCATTTCTTTGTATCCCTAGTGTTTAGCATAGTACCTAGCATATAGCAGGAACTTAATAAATGTTCATTGATTGACCTTCCACACCCAGAGTCATTGACCTCTCTCTCAAGAAGAAGCTGTTATGTTTCAACAGTCTTATGGACCCAGTATTGATTACTGCATTTGATTGAATTTTGTTGCCTTCATTTGTATCATTATGGTCATTGCCTGTATTGTTCTCCTGACTCTTTCTTTGCATCAGTTCATACAAGTCTTCCCATATGTCTCTCTATTCCTATATTGTACATTATAATGTAATACTATTCTTTTGCATTCATATGCCACACTTTCGTTAGCCATTCCCCAAATGAATGAGACCTCCTTTGCTTCCAGGATTTTGCTTCAACCGAGAGAGCATCTGTGAATATTTTGATGTATATGGGACCTCTTTTCTATCATCAGCCTTTTTGGAGTTTATGTCTAGTAGTAGGCTTGCTGAGTCAATAGTTGACTAGTTTTATAAGTCGATAGTTAAATAATTTTATAATTTTATCACATAATTCCAAATTGATTTCTAGGACAGCTTGAACAGTTCACAACCCCAGCAACATTATATCAGTGTGTCTGTCATCCCACAGCCCTTGCATTTCTGTTTTTTTAATTGCCTTTACTGATTCTGTGGACAGTAAATGTTACCTCGGAGTTGTTTTTTTAATTTTCATTTCTTTTGTTAGCAGTTTGGACAATTTCCCTCCATATGATACTGGGTAGGTTTGCATTTAACTGGCCTCTTTTGGATGCACAAATTCAAATAATGATAATAACAATAATAACTTATATTTTAATACTGCTTTTACAAGTTGTACATCTTACAAATGTACAGTTTATGATTGATGAAGTTAATTCATGTCAACAACCATTTATTAAGCAGCTCTTTCAGGTAGGGCATTATGCTAGTAGGCCTCTGAGATACAAAGACAAAAGCAAAATTATCTATGCACCCTGGGGGCTCACTTTCTACTGGGAATACCATTTGTACACACGTAAATAAATGTGAGGTAATTTGAGGAAGGAAAGAGTACTAACAATGCATTGGATGGTGTCAGGAAAACCTGAGAAAAAGGAGTTAAACAGAGAGTCCATTCCTCATGTCTGTATGGATGTGCTTATGCCAGAGATGTTATATCTTTTTTTTAATAGTCCTTTCTTTTTTTATTTAATATATTTAGTTTTCAGCATTGATTTTCACAAGAGTTTGAATTACAAATTTTCTCCCCATTTCTACCCTCCCCCCCCACTCCAAGATGGCGTGTATTCTGGTTGCCCTGTTCTCCAGTCAGCCCTTCCTTCTGTCACCCCACTCCCCTCCCATCCCCTTTTCCCTTCCTTTCTTGTAGGGCAAGATAAATTTCTACGCCCCATTGCCTCTGTATCTTATTTTCTAGTTGCATGCAAAAACTTTTTCTTTTGTTTTTGAACATCTGCCACCCACCCTCCCTAAGAAGTCAAGCAATTCAACATAGGCCACATGCGTATCATTATGTATAACCCTTCCACAATACTCATGTTGTGAAAGACTAACTATATTTTGCTCCTTCCTAACCTATCCCCTTTTTTGAATTTTCTCGCTTGACCCTGTCCCCTTTTGTTTTTGATTACCTCCACCCCCATCTGCCCTCCTTTCTATCATTCCCCCCCTTTTTTTTCCTTCTTCCTTTTTTCCCGTGAGGTAAGTTACCCAATTGAGTGTGTATGGTATTCCCTCCTCAGGTCAAATCTGATGAGAGCAAGATTCACTCACTCCCCCTCACCTGACTTCTCTTCTCTTCCTACAGAACTGCTTTTTCTTGCCACTTTTATGCGAGATAATTTACCCCATTCTATCTCTCCCTATCTCCCTCTCTCAATATATTCCTCTCTCATTCCTTAATTTGATTTTATTTCTTTTAGATATCTTCCCTTCATCTTCAACTCACCCTGTGCCCATGCTCTCTCTCTCTCTCTCTCTCTCTCTCTCTCTATATATATATATATATATATATATGTATATACACACATACATATATACTATACATACACATTCACTTATATACACATTCACTTATACACACACACACACACACACACACACACATATATATATATATATGCATATTCCCTTCAGCTACCCTAATACTGAGGTCTCATGAATCATACACGTCACCTTTCCATGTAGGAATGTAAACAAAACAGTTCAACTTTAGTAAGTCCCTTGCAATTTCTTTTTCTTGTTCTTTTTCTGGATTACCTTTTCATGCTTCTCTTGATTCTTGTGTTTGAAAGTCAAATTTTCTATTCAACTCTGGTCTTTTCACTGAGAAAGATTGAAAGTCCTCTATTTTATTGAAAGTCCATATTTTGCCTTGGAGCATGATACTCAGTTTTGCTGGGTAGGTGATTCGAGGTTTTAATCCTAGCTCCATTGACCTCCGGAATACTGTATTCCAAGCCCTTCGATCTCTTAATGTAGAAGCTGCCAGATCTGGGGTTATTCTGATTGGGTTTCCACAATACTCAAATCGTTTCTTCCTGGCTGCTTGCAGTATTTTCTCCTTGATGTGGGAGCTCTGGAATTTGGTGACAATATTCCTAGGAGATTTCTTTTTGGGATCTATTTCAGGAGGCGATCGATGGATTCTTTCAATTTCTATTTTGCCCTGTGGCTCTAGAATATCAGGGCAGTTCTCCTTGATAATTTCTTGAAAGATGATATCTAGGCTCTTTTTTTGATCATGGCTTTCAGGTAGTCCAATAATTTTTAAATTATCTCTCCTGGATCTATTTTCCAGGTCAATGGTTTTTCCAATGAGATATTTCACAGTCTTCCATTTTTTCATTCCTTTGGTTCTGTTTTATAATATCTTGATTTCTCATAAAGTCACTAGCTTCCACTTGCTCCGGTCTAATTTTTAAGGTAGTATTTTCTTCAGTGGTCTTTTGGACCTCCTTTTCCATTTGGCTAATTCTGCCTTTCAAGGCATTCTTCTCCTCACTGACTTTTTGGAGCTCTTTGGCCATTTGAGTTAGTCTATTTTTTAAGGTGTTGTTTTCTTCAGTGTATTTTTCAGTATATTTTTGGGTCTCCTTTAGCAAGTCATTGACTTGTTTTTCATGGTTTTCTCTCATCCTTCTCATTTCTCTTCCCAATTTTTCCTCTACTTCTCTAACTTGCTTTTCCAAATCCTTTTTGAGCTCTTCCATGGCCTGGGACCAGTTCATGTTTTTCTTGGAGGCTTTTGGTGTAGGCTCTTTGACTTTGTTGACTTCTTTAGGCTGTATGTTTTGGTCTTCTTTGTCACTAAAAAAAGAATCCAAAGTCTGAGACTGAATCTGGGTATGTTTTCACTGCCTGGCCATATTCCCAACCAACTAACTTGACCCTCGAGTTTTTCAGCGGGGTATGCCTGCTTGTAGACTAACGAGTTCTATGTTCCACGTTTGGGGGGGGATGTGCCAGCTCTGCCACACCAGCACTCCTCCTTCCCCAAGAACCCCCAACCCGGACTGGGCTTAGATCTTCAGCAGGCTGAGCACTCCTGCTCTGATCCACCACTTAATTCCTCCCACCAGGTGGGCCTGGGGCCAGAAGCAACTGCAGCTGTAGCTGCTCCACCTCTGTTGGGGGGGGGGGTGGGCAGTGGCTGACCCTCGAACTCCTTCCACTCCTGCAGCTTTTCCCACTAACCTTCTCCGCTGTCTTTGGTGTTTGTGGGTTGAGAAGTCTGGTAACTGCCACAGTTCACTAATTCAGGGCGCTAGGGCCCGTTTCGCTCAGCTCCTGGTCCGGTTGGTCTGCACCGCTCACGCTGGGCTCTGCTCCGCTCCGCTCCGCTCCCAGCTCCCAGCTCCCAGCTCCATGTGGGATAGACCTCACCCAGAGACCATCCCAGGCTGTCCTAGGCTAGAGCCCTGCTTCCCTCTGCTGTTTTGTGGGTTCTGCAGTTCTAGAATTGGTTCAGAGCCATTTTTTATAGGTTTTTGGAGGGACTGGCGGGGAGCTCACGCTAGTCCCTGCTTTCCAGCCTCCATCTTGGCTCCGCCCCTCCCCCCCCCAAGCCAGAGATGTTATATCTTTATCTCATCCTGGGATCTTTCTCTAATCCAGCCATTTTCTGCTTCATGAATTGAGTAAGTCACTTACCATTTTGTCTTACCCTTTCAGCCTTGGTCTCCCATCTGTAAAATGGGGTAATACTAAGACTTACATCACAGGTTTTTGGAGTTTGGGATAACATACAATAATAAGAGCTAGGACTAATAGTTCCCTAAAATTTATAAGCCACCTTACAAATGTTACCTCATGTTATCCTGAAACCTTGGGGGGAAGAGGTTATAATTATCCCGTTTTAGAAATGAGTAAACTAAGGCAAAGTGATTAAATGACTTGCCCAATATCACATAATGTCAGAATAGAGTCAGTTCTTTCCATCTCTAAGTCCCATGCTGTGTACAGCACACCCCCTAGATGCCTAGTCCTCCCAGGTACCTCAGCACCACGTCATGTATAAAGGACTTTGCAAAGTTTCAAGTTTTCTAGAAATGTGTGCTATTATTTCACCATTAACGTTGAGCTTCTTGAAGGCAAAGACCCTGTTTTTGGCTTTCTTTCTACTCTTAAAGCTTAGAGCAGTGTTTAGCCAAGTACTTAATGGAGGCTTGTTGACTGACCAGTGTCAGTGAGGGTGAGGGATGATGGATAAAAGCTCCTAGAAGTGACAGGAAGGGATTAATCAATCAGTAAGCATTTATTAATCGTCTATTATGTGACAGATTGTGTTAGGAGCTGGAGATACAAAAACAGAAAGGAACCAGACCTTACTCTCAAGGGGCTTACATTCCATCTTGGCAAACTTCAGCCACATATACAGTTATGTACACAGGATAGGGATAGGGAGAGATACTGGGGTTATGGTTTTATGGGTTTAGGAAATTCCCAAGTGAGTAAAATCCTTCTAAAAATGCAGTCAGCAACTTCTCTGTAAATGAAAGTCTTAGAGCACTGAGGAGTTCAGTCACTTTTCTCAGTCACAGTGTGTATGCAATGATAATAGCATCTGTATATCACTTTAATGTAACAATAATAATAATACTAGTATTTATATATAACTTTAATGTTTGCAAAATACTTTATAAATATCTCATTTAATCTTCATAATGAGCTGTGGAGGTAGGTACTATTTTAATACTCACCATATGTACAGAGAACTGAGACGTAGAACGTAAGTGACTTGCCCAGGGTCACATAAATAAATGCCTGAGGCTAAATTTTTTCCTGGCACTTTTTATCAAATAGGGAGTTTTCCCCCTATATAATTTGTGTTTTCTACCTTATCAGACACTGGGTTATTGAGTTCTATTATTTTGATCTCTGTTTTTAACCAATGCCAGATGGTTTTGATAATTACTGCTTTATAATATAGTCTGCGATCTGGAAGTGTTATATCTCACTTTGTCCTTTTCATCATTTCTCCTGATATTCTAGATCTTTTGTTTTTCTAAGTGAATTTTTTTTATTTTATCAAGCTCTGTAGAGTATACTCGTGGTAATTTGATGATATAGCATTATTATCTATTATCAATTATCTATTTCCCCTCTAATACTTAGTATCTCTTCTGCTTGTTTTAGGTTTGCTTATTTGTTGATTTTCTAATTTTTAAAAATGCAAGTTGAAGTCATTGATCTCTTCTTTACTTATTTTGTTAATATATGATTGTAAGTATATAATTTCCCCCAAAGACTGCTTTAGCTTTATTTCAGAAATTTTGGTATGTTGTTTCATCATTGTCATTTTCCTTTACCTAGTGTAAAAGTGTAAATGAATTTTGGTAGTATTGTCATTTTTATTAGATTGGCATGACCTAGTCATGAACACTGAATATTTCTCTAGCCATAGGAGTTGTCTTTTATTTTGCTAAGGAGTGTTTTGTAATTTTATCCATACAAGTCTTTTGTGTGCTTTGGGAGGTTGATCCCCAGATATTTTGTGCCTTTTGTAGTTTTTTTGGTGTGAGATTTCTTTCTATTATTGCTTCATTTGTTTTCTTATTATTGTATAGAAATGCTATTGACTTTTGAGGATTTATTTGATAACCTGCAACTTTGATGAAGCTACTGTTTCATTTAGTATATTTGGTGATTCCTTAGAGTTTTCCAAGTAAGCGATCTTATATACCATCAGCTAACAAGGATATTTTTTTTCTCTTCTTTACCTATATTTCTTTAATTCCTTTCTCTTGTCTTATTGCTATTGCTAACGTTTCCAGTGCTATATCAATTGATGGTGGGGAGGGTGGGCTTCCCCATTTCACTCCTATATTTGTTGTAAAAGGTTTTAGCAAACCCCCAGAACGTATGATGTTTTTGGTATTTTTTATGGTATTATAAAAAGGTCCCTGTAAACCTGCCCTTTGTAACAGTTTTTTTTTTTAGCATAAAACTGTGTTGTACTGTGTCAAAGATATTTTCTGCATCCATTGAGATCGTCATGTGGTTTGGGATGTTTGGGGTTTTAATATGTTATTTATCTTGTTTTCCTAGTGTTGAACCATCCTTAAATGCCTGGTATAAAAATCATTTCATCATAATGATTTTTTAGATAAATCACTGTAATCTGTTTGAGAGGATTTTGCTTACATTTTTGAGTCAATATCCATTAATGATATTGGCATAGAGTTTTTTCCATATGTTATATTTTTTCCTGGTTTAAATATTAGGCCTGTATTTGTCTCATAAAGGATTCTGGTAGGGTTCTTTCTTAATTTTTGAAATATGAGTACTAGTTGTTACATAAAAGTCCCCTCAACCTTAACCTCCTCCCCCACCCCCATTAGTTCTTTTACAGCTAGAACTATTCCTTTTTTTGAGATTGGGTTAAGATCTCTATATGGTCTTCTGATAGTATGAGCATTTTATGTTTTGGAAGATAGTCTTTTATTGCCTTCATGTTCTCAGTTTTGTGAGCATAAAACTGTGCATAATATCTTTTGATTATTATTTTTATTTCATCTAGTTTTGCTATGATTTCAACTTATTTATTATTTCATTGATTTGATTTTTCTGCTCTCTTTTTAATCAGATTAGCTAAGGGTTTATCAATTTTATTGGTGTTTTTCTAAAAAGTTTAATTTCATTATTTCTATTTTTGTTTCCTATTTATTTATTTCCCCTCTAATACTTAGTATCTCTTCTTCTCTGCTTGTTTTAGGTTTGCTTGTTTGTTGATTTTCTAATTTTTAAAAATGCAAGTTTAATTCATTGATCTCTTCTTTACTTATTTTGTTAATATATGATTGTAAGTACATAATTTCCCCCAAAGACTGCTTTAGCTTTATTTCAGAAATTTTGGTATGTTGTTTCATCATTGTCATTTTCCTTTACCTAGTTATTAATTATTTCCAAAATCTGTTATTTAGCCTACATATTAGTTAGGACTTCATTGTTAAGTCTCCATTTAAGTCTGTATCTTTTGTTTGTGGCCTCTGAAACAATTTCTATAGATACTGTATTATAGTTTGTAAAGAATATGTCAGGGCAGCTAGGTGGCACAGTAAGTAGAGCACCGGCCCTGGAGTCAGGAGGATCTGAGTTCAAACCCATCCTCAGACACTTGACATACTTACTAGCTGTGTGACCCTGGGCAAGTCACTTAACCTCAGTTGCCCTGCCTTCCCCCTCCAAATAAAAGAATGTGTCAATTATTTCTGCATATTTACATTTGTTTGTAATATTTCTGTGCCCTAGTATGTGCTCAGTTTTTAGAAAAGTTCCACGTGGTACAGAAAATATATGTATATCCTTTTGCTGTTCCATTTAGAGGATACCACAAGTCTATTAACTTTAGTTTCTCTAGTGTTTGTTCAGTTTTTCATTTTCCTTTTTGTATATCCTTGTGTTAGATTTCTCCAAAACAGAGAGAGGGATATTGAAGTCTCCTGTCACTGTTCTTTTACTCTCTCTCTCTTTTTGCATCTCAAATAATGTTTTCTTTATGAATTTGGATGTTAAGGCATTTGGAATATATTCATTTATTACTGATATTGATTGTTCCTTTTAGCACAATAGAGTTTCTTCATTTATCCCTTTTTATTTTTTGAATGTTTGTTTTTGCTGTGTCTGGTAGCATGATGGCAAATCCCACGTTTTTGGGTTCACTAGATGCATAGGAAATTTTTTTTCCATCTCTTTAGTTGTATTTTGTGCATGTCTTTGTTTTTTAAGTGTGTTTCTTGTAAGCCTGGATTATAGGATTTTGTTGGCTTATACAGAGTGTCCCTCTTTTTCTTTTTTATGGGATTGTTCAATCCATTCACACTTCAATTAAGAGTTATGCTTATATTTCCTCCATCTACCTCTAAAATTTGATTTTTTCAAGTTATGATCCCCCCAAGCTTCTGCTGTTAACACAGTATTATGTTCCTGCATTTATTTTATTTTTAATCTTTTTTTTTAAAAAGGTGGCCCTTTTCCAACTAGCTTTCTTACCCTCACTTCTGATCCTCTTTTCTTCTTTGTTACTCCTTCACTTCAGAGTTTTGTTTATTAGTTCCTCTCTCCTGCTTTTATCTAATTATATTTTTCTATCCCCCTCTTTTTCCTCTGTCAAGTGGATTCCCCTTTCCTCTCCTTCCTTTCAGCTAATTCTCTTAATTAGTTTTTTAAATATCTATTTTTGCGTGTCTTTTTAGCAAAAAGAAAAAAAAATTCTCATTCTCTGCATTATCTATTGTCTCTTTCTGTTAAATCTTGAATCTCATACTCCAATTTATGGACCCTTTAATCATTTGGTCTCTTACCTTTCTCATCTTCTTCATCCAATCAAAGCTTCCAAGATATCCATCATTAGCTTTGCCCTCTAGGTGCTTTCTGCTGCTGCCTTGTAGATCTTACTCCATGGACTCACTTTTATTGTGCTTTATTCTCAGAACAGTGCCAATTATTGCAAGTGTTAGAGAGGACACTGTCCCATGGTAAGGCACCTCCTTCCCCACTCTACACTGATCTGTAACCTCTCTTGTTGACCTTTTTTTTCCTTTGAAATTTGCCTGAAAATCTCCTCCCTGGGTCTGTGATCTATTACCTCTTCAAGTTTCAGTTGCTTCTAGGGATTTTAGCTCCCCCTATCCTTCCCAGGTACCCAAGCCACTAGACCTCATCCAATGTAAAGTCTTCACTTCCCTTCATCCATAGGAGCATTTATCAGTGGATCCCCCTCCCACCTCCAAAGTAAGGCCTCCTTCCTTTTCGCCCTTTTCAGCCTTTCCCCACTCCACTCACTTTGCTGTAGGTTCTTTTCTTTTTGAGACCAGGAAGTAACCTACACTTTGCTAGCCCTTGATTTGACCCTGGGGCATCATTCCTTCCTCTCTGTTCTCCTCATCTCCTTGCTCCTTCATGTATCCTCCCACATTGTAGTATAGTTGTACAAAACATTCACCTGCAGGTATAGTGTTGCCAGGTTCTGTCCATAAGACCCCTTCTCTACCTCCTCACTGATGCCTCTCCCAGATTTCTGCCTTTACCCCTCTCTCCTTGTGTACATTTAGAAAGAAGTCTCTTATTGATCTTTCTGTTGTTATTCTGTTGCTGTTTGCAGTTATTCACTCCATTTCTGTTGTCTGTGGTGTTGAAGATGCTAATAATCTCCAGTTGTGATTTTTTTCTTCTAAAAATGTTTGAAATTCTTCTTTAGTACGGAATGTCCATCTTCTGTCTTGTATGATTAGTCTCAGAGTTCTGGGATCAGTCACTCTGGGCTGTATCTAAGCTCCAGTATTCTTTGAAACACATTATTCCATTCCTTCCTCCTCTTTCTCTAGCATTATTTGAATGTCTTTCTCTGTATTTGATGGTCTTTTTCCTGATGGCTTCCCAAACTTGTTTCTTAATCAAATCGTTAAATTTAACCACTGTGTGTCTTGTAGTTTACAGTCTTGGTTTTGTATGTATATGTTTGTTTTTTCTTTTTTCCTGGTGGCTATCTGTGAATTCCTTCAATTGGAACTTCAGTTTTTGTGTTCAGAAGTTCTGGGTAGTTCTTTTCTATTATTTCCTTCATTGTAGTATTAAGATTTTTTGTACTCCTATGTTCTTCTGGAAGACCTGTGATCCTTAGGTTGTCTCTACGCATTCTGTCTTTGAGATTCATATGTTTTCTTGCATAGTGAACATATTTTCTTTTAATGCTCTTGCTTTTTTTTTGCTTCTCTTTTTTTAGATTGTTTTTATTTCTGGGCATTTGCATTTCCAATCTTTTGTTCTCTCTTTTGTTTCTTTGGTGAAGCTTGCCATTGCAGATTCAAGTTTTTCTATTCTGCTTATTATTTTTGATATGCAGAACAGAAATTCTGCTCTCATAATTCTCATTTCTCTTTTAAAACATTCAGAAACAATGTATAGTAATTCCATGTTCTCCTCAACCTCCATAGAGTCCTCTTTGTAATCGAGTATTAGATCATTTTCACAGATGCCTGAACTTGCTTACTAGACCTGAAGACCATACTTCCTTCTGTTGTCACTTTTTTTTTCATTTGATTTATCTGTTTATGTTCAAAGTCTTTGAGGTTTCTCCTCCCAGGAATCTTTGGTACTTTCAGTCTTTCTTCCCCTCACCCCCTGTTATTTTCCTTATTGCTCATTTCAGACTCCCTCCCCTCTGATTGCCATTTTCTTAGTGTCTGCATCTCAAAGGGTTTCAGCCTTCTCCCACAGAAGACTGGGAGTGCTGTGTTCTTCCCTCCAGCTTAGTGGAGTGCTGCAAAGCTCCCTACATGCACAATGCCTGGCCCTGGTTACCTGTGCTTCTCCCTCTGTTCCTTGGTTCTTTGGCCTAGCACCAGTACTTCAGAGCCATCTGGTATCAGCTGTTCAGATCCTGCTTTCCCTGACACTCAGTTCAGAGTTTTTCAGCTTTGTTGCTTCCTTCCTTCCTTCCTTCCTTTCTTCCTTCCTTCCTTCCTTCCTTCCTTCCTTCCTTCCTTCCTTCCTTCCTTCCTTCCTTCCTTCCTTCCTTCCTTCCTTCCTTCCTTTCCAGGGTTACACAGCTACTAAGTGTCTGAGGTCAGATTTGAACTCTGGTCCACCTGAGTCCAGGGCTGGTGCTCTATCCATTGTACCACCTAGCTGCCCCCCCACCCTTAAACCTTGTTTTGGATTCATGGTGTCTTAGACTGTGGAAACAGCTGAAATTGCTTTATTTTTGGTGCATTATTTTTCTTTTGGGAAAGTTTGAGAGGTCCTGGGAAGCAGAGCCAATATCTCGGAAATCATCTTCTTTCTTTTATGTGTCAGAGGCAAGACTCGAACCTAGATCTTTCAGGGTCTGAGGACAGGGTCCTATTACTCTGCTTGTGCATTTCAGGTATATACACAACATACACCACAGAAGTTCTCATTTTGAGGGGAAAGGTAACAGCATTTGGAGGGATCAGAAAAGGCCTCAGACAAATGAGGGAAACAAATAGAAGGAATAGTTTTGGCAAGGATTATGGACACTTCTTCCTCAGCGACCATGCTCAAGGAGGAAAGGCCAAGTGAAGGTGTAGATGATTTTGGAGGTGCAGAGAGTAGAAATGACCTTGATGGCCTTAAGTCATAAAAACCAGCCTGACATTCCAAGCCAGGATGCAGATCTAGGTTTTCTCCTGCCAGATTTTAATGATTTTTCCCTGCTAAAGTAATATCCTTTAGTTAGCTTAGTAATTTATTTGTAGCATATTATTCGTGATATTTGGAGAAAAAATCTCTATACAGGTTGAGCATGCTCCAAAAAAGGTTTTCTATGAATGATTTTTTTACCTTTTTTTTTCTTCCCAGACCTGTGATTTCATCAGTGTAGGTGAGATCTCTATACACTCCAGCCCAGTCACTCCTCTGTAACTTCTTTGGTCTTAGAGAAATGTCTGGGAAGCTCTGCTAGTACCTGTCAGAAGCCAGACTTGAAATCAGGTCTCCTGACTCCTGACCCATCTCTCTAGCTGTCATTCTAGGCTGCCTTTCCCTCAGCTTAATTTATTCCAAATAGTAATGATGACCCTCCTTTATAATAGTCTTTAGTTACGAAGTACTTTACATATGGAGATGATTTAGCTCATCTGTACCTCACACCAGCCCTATGAGGTACGTACTACAACTACAACCTTCATTTTGCAGATGAGAAAGCTCAGGCTTGGAAAGGTTGGTCTAGTGTTGCACAACCAGCAAGTAAGTCACACAGTGGATCTCAACCCTAGATCTTCTGGACCCAAGTTCATGGCTGTGCTCTCTCATGCTGCTTCTTAGTCAGGTCAGCTCAAACTGAATCATTTTTGATTTACCTCATTAATGAGGGGGAAGCAGTCATGACACATTGGGCTTCTGAGATTGGTGAGAATTCACCATATCTTTCTTGGAACCAAACCCATGATGCTAATCCTGAGCCATCAGTGTTTTTCAAACTAAACTTCAAAAACTTCAGACTGAATGATGAAATGAAATAATGAGGCTTCCATTGAAAAAGAGAGAGGCCTTTTGTTTTGTTTTTAGAATATTTAGCCTAGATAAAAACAAAATGAGATGGGGGGACAGGGAGACATAAAAGCATTAGCTTAAACTATCTTCAGAACTGTCATGTGGAAGAGAGGCTTTGGTTGAAGTTGTAAGGTGGTAGATTTCAGTTTTGTTATAAGAACTTTCTATTAGAGCTGTCCAGCAGTGAAATGGGCTTTGGGAGCTATTGGACTTCACTAGAAGTATTTAGGCAGCAGCGTAATGGCATACCTGGCAGGGATATGGTAGAAGAAAATCCTGCATTAGATGGGAGTTAATACAAGATGCCTTTTGAGTCCCCTTTTACCAGAATTTTTGAGAAATCTCAAATTTTTGAGAAAACTTCTAACTTCCCTTTCTCCTTACTTCACGTTGTAGCCTAGGGCCCTGCATACTGGAGATTCACTATCTATTATTAACTAAAAAATTCATGGGGCTAATAATGATATTAAGAAGGAAGATGCACCATCTCTCCTGACCCCACCAGAGAGAGCTAGAGCTTAAAAATTTGCTACATATAACCACAAGCCATGCATTAACTAGATTGGTATGTAATTGTGTCAAAAGTGATTTTGCAAGTTAAGTTTTTGTGTCATTAGGCAACATTTACCCTTCCCCTGACTCTGGACTTGAGAGTATCAACATGACCTTTGAATTTACAGAAGGAAGGAAACACTCCCTGTATACCTTTTTCTTGATTCCCTGATGTAAATGACCGGGTATATCGTCATAATCACTGGTTAATAGAAGAACCACCTAACAAGATGTTGGACTGGTATTTCTGGGAGAATACTTGAAGGTGCACCCTGTTGGCCCTACCCTTGCCCCACCTCCACCTATACCCTACACTAGGGCCTTATATCTTTATTTGTGTTTACAGCTATCCTTGGAACTGTCTGCCCTGCCTGGAATTCACTCCCTCCTCAACACAACCTTATGGAATCCCTCTCTTCTTTTAAGACAAAGCTTAAGCATTGCTTTCTATATAGAACCTTTCCTGATTCCCCCAGCAACTAGTTGTCTCTGTTTCCACTTGCATACACACACACACACACACACACACATACACACACACACACACACGCATATACTTATACATATATATATGTATACACACACACTTATATATAGATATATATTCATCCCTTTCCTTTTTCTCCCTCCTCCTATTTCTCCTTTTCCTTTCCCTCCCCTTCTCTCCCCTTTCCTCCCCTTTATCTCTGTATTTCTGTCACACAGTAAGTGTTTAGTAAAATGCTTTTTAATTAATTTAATTAAATGCTATGTTTGCCTTTCTGCAACTTTCACCATTGTTTCGGTGGGTCAAGCAGGAGAAGTCTGATCCCCCCTTTCATGTGAATACACTCTAGATATCTGAGACAGCTCTCATGTCTTCCATAGTTTTCTTCAGGATCAGTATTCCCAGTTCTCATCAGAATGTTTCAGTGTTCAAATGTGCAAATGTGGTTTGATCAGTGTAGAGAATTCTTGATGTGGGAACTACCCTACTCATGCAGAGCCACCTTATCTACGACTTAGTAGATAAGGTCTAGATAATTAGTTGCCTTAGGCACAAAGAAGTCATAGAGAATTAATCATTAGAAGCAGGATCTGAACACTGGTCTTCTTGACTCCAAGCCTAGTATGCTCTCTGCTATGCTATGTGGGGACTAAATTGCAAAGCATTGCGTCTATGCTACATTTGAAAGAGCATATGTTGAAAGTACCTTTTGGTACTTACCTTTCGATGGAATTAAAATCAACAATCATTTATTAAGCATCTGTTGTATGCAAGACACTGTGCTAGGTGTGGAGGACCTTATGATCATAGGATTATAGAATCAAAGATATTGAGCTGGAAGGGACCTTAGTTATCAGCTGGTTTAACCCTTTTAACCCTTTCATTAAAGTGATGAGGAAACATATCCAGAATAGAAAGTGAAATGAAATGACTTGCCCAAGGTCACACAGTTGTCAGAAGCAGGATTTGAACCCAGGTCCTCTGACTCCAAATCCATAGCTCTTTAAGAGTGCTTCTTAAAGTGCCTGACATTTCCAATAATTTTGATGTTTTCTAGCTTCAAGATGAATGGAAGGAGTCAGGATCCTCTTCAGTGTCAGACTGAAAATAATGGGTACAGTCTAGCACCCTGAGAGTATGGTCTTGCTAATTGTCCTGTAAACCTATAATTTTTCGCTTTATGTAAAGTCCAGATGTCTTGGTTTCCACATAGACCTTTTTTTTTCCTTTGATAGGAGATATGTTCCTGAAAACTGACAGCAAAGATAGTTGTGTTAAAATTTAACTGCAAGTCTTCTATCTAAGTTTTGTAATTATCTTTGTCTTTAGACCAAGAAATTATTTACTTTTTTCCTTTATTCTGGAGTTAATGCTGAAAATGGATCTTTTAATTTTTTTTCAGATGAAAGCTAAAGGAACAAGCCAGTGCTTGGAACCATTAGTGACTCTGTGTAGCTCCTTGTAGTATAAATTACCATCATTAAACATTACCCATATAGTGAGTAGGCGGCAATGACTTGGCAGGCAGCAGAGAATATTGCTATCCAGGAAGCCTATTAAAGATGGGCCTTGGGACTTTAGCTCCTTCAGCCCCTGGTGAGTGAGCATGTTTTAAAATGGGAAAGCAAGGTTCCGTGGTTTGCTTGTGGAAAAACTCAAGTTGTTACCTCACCACGTAAAGTGGTAGAGGCTCCACTTGGTGACTTTTCTTTGTGGGAAGGGGTCCAGTGACACTTGCCTCATCACATGTCGGTGGCTCATCATCAGCTTTTCCTGATTGAGTCATTTGCCTTTAATATCAAAAGGTTAGTGTCTTGCTGCTGTGCTTCATATATATTCTGTGTCTGTCTCTCAGTGTCTGTCTTCTCCCCTTTCTCCCTACTCCTCCCCTCCTCCCTCCTTTGTTTGTAAACTAAAAAAGTTATAGTGTATGGTTTCTAGTGTCACTTCCATTTCTGAAACCCTTTAATTCATTATTTCATTTTAAGTGACACTAGAGAAAAGGAAGGCATTTGAAAAACGTGTGACATTTTTAATCATGCCTGCCGTGATTAAAATGTATATGTTACGGCTAAATTCCAAAGTTTGCTTAATTCTGAATGTTTTTTACTAAGAGCAAACAGAAATGTCCAACTTTGTTGTCACTAAGAGTGGTTTAGAACCTGAAGTTATTAGACCTTCCAATGTGTGAATTTTACTTTGCTAGTTGGTGAGCAAACCGTTGATTCTTTCCAAGATTGGCCAGATATTGCTGACTAATATTACCGTTTGGTTTTGAATTAGTAACTTACTTGCTTGAGGCCAAGGTTATGTGTTGATTTCTTATGTGGACCAGCAATTTCCATTCCATGGTTATCTTATGATTCTCAGCCATTTAGTTTTGCTGTTGGTTATGAAGGGAGATGAGAAAGTGGGAGCAGACCAACACAAATACATCTCTGATATTGAAAGGTAATTTTCTATTGGCTATAGATAAGATTTGTGCTATCCATATATCAAAAACCCCCAATTTCACAATTAGCTAATATCTAATGCTAATGTTAGACTTTATACTTCAGTAAGACCATATAAGTATTTACTGGAATGAGAGTTTATACCATGGTTCACTGGCAGAAAAATTAAAATTATTGACACATCAAGGAGAATCAATCAGTTGACAAGCCTTTATCAAATGCTTATTGTATGCCAAGCTGAAAGACAAAGAAAGACAGTCACTATCCTTAAGGAACTCACATTCTAAGAAGGGAAGCAACATGTGCTTAGAGAATGGATGGAGGGTAGCCTTACAGGGGAATACTGGCAGAACCCAAAAAAGCCTCCTGCAGAAGTGGGATTCGAGCTGGTTCTTAAGAATTAGGCAGGCCAAAAGGTAGAGGTGAGAAGGAAGAACATTCTAGGATGGATGAAGTCAGTTAAAAGGCATGGAGTAGGAAGACAGATAGAGTATGTGGGGGGAGTAAAGTGTAAGAAGACTGGAAAGGTAGAAAAGGAGTGAGATGATGAACTTTAAATGACAAACATACATTTATATTTTATCCTAGAGGTGAAAGGGAGCTGTTGGAGTTTGTTGAGTCAAGGGCTGACATGATCCTACCTGAACTTTAGGAAAATGGAGATTTGGTAGTTGTGTGGAAGGTGGCTTCCAGTGGGGAGAGATCAGGAGAGAACAGGGAGTCAATGAGAAGGCTTTTGCAGTTGTTTGGGTGACAGGTATTAGAGGCCTGGAGTAGAGATTATGGGCTGTATTAGATGACCTTTGGTCACTTCAGATTCTTAAATTTTAAGGATGCTTGATATTGAGGAGTGAAAATAGATATGTTGATACTGTGTACAAAGCAACCACAAAATTGTAAGATGATCAATTGCGAATGACTTAGCTTTCTCCACAATACAGCGATCCAAGACAACTCTGAAGGACTGAAAAATGCTATCCATCTCCAGAGAAAGAACTGATGATGTCTGAATACAGATGGAAGCAGACTTTTTTTAAACTTTCTTTATTTTCTTGAGTTTTTTTGGTCTATTTTCTTTCACAACATGACTATTATGGATATATTTTGCATGACTACACATGGATAACCTATATCGAACTGCTTGCCTTTCTCAGTGAGAGGGGTGGGGAGGAAGGAAGGGAGAGAATTTGGAACTCAAAGTTTTAAAAACAAATGTTAAAAATTGTTTTTATATGTAAGTGGAGAAAAATAAAAGTAAAATACTTAAAAAAAAGGAAAATAGATATGTTGGGTGCTTTAAGAGGTATATAAAAATGGAGTACCAGTTTCTACCCAAAGATGGGTAAGAAACTTTAAAAGGGAACTAGTATCACAAGGGGACCATCTATCTTCCTCCTTCAGGAGTTCACAGCTTGATTGCAGGTGCCCAAACTGGTAGACCCAGATCAACAGGATGTAAACAAACCTGAATGGTAAACAACCTTGGGTGTGGCCCATGATGAAAGAAGATAAACTGCCACCAAAAAAAGCATGGGGATTTAAACCCAGAAATCTGAGTTCAGATTCCCCTTCAGAGGATGCCAGGCTACCTGTGAAATTTCCAAGATAGTATTCAATAAAGATCCCTCATTAGCCTAGTGGCTTCAGCAGGTTCTTTCGACATTGTTGGGGAGTCCTTATAATATACATACTCTAGTAATGACATTTTCTGAAATTACTCTTAACAGAGAATAGTTACCATCATGTGTTGGATTGATTTTTAGTTTCAAAACTGTTTTTTTTTTTTTGGTACTTTGTTGCTTGCAGATCCACTTTTAATGGAAATGGCTATATGAATTATTTGAGTTACTTTTATACTACTTGACTTTAATTAACTTAGCAAATAACACATAGAAATCAGAAATCTTGAAATAGATTGGGAACTTTTGGGATTTTAAACAGTTTCAAAGTAATGCGTAATATCATGGGAGATAGATGTTTTCTCAAGACAAATTTAATCTAATTATGCTGTTTTTCCTCAAAGAAGCATTGATACTTCACAATACCTGTAATTAACAAAATAAACACATTTTCAAATAATTTGTATTTTCAGATTTCATATACATTTCCAAATGATTTGTAAGCTGAATTTATATCTCTGGGAAGGAGTTTAATTTTTATTTAAAAGTTTTTAAGAATTAAATTCTTATGATATAATTTTGGCCTGTTTTCACAGATTAATAGAATTTTGTTAATTCAGGATTTGTTAAGTAAGCATAAGATCTGAGAGTGATTATAGAGGTTATCAAGCTAAACCCTCTTATCTCACATCTAAGGAAGCTAAGGCTCACAGGGTTTAAATGACTTTTCCAGAGTCATTTAGATAAAGTGACAGACTTGGGACTTGACCTTTCTCAATCTTGATTCTAGCTCTTCTTGCCATATTATATAGGGTTAATTATAAATTGTGGATAAAAATTAATAAAAAGGATGAGCATTTTCGTTTTTTCTCATTCATGCACAACAGTGGTGATTAATTTTTTTTTTTCTTTAGTCAATCATGGTCAGGTGATTTGGCCAGGGTCTCTTTGGTAGTAAGTGACTGAGGCTGGATTTGAACTCAGGTCCTCCTGACTCCAGGGCTGGTGCTCTATGGACTGCCCTGCCTAACTGTCCCCTGGTGATGAATTTAAAAATGATTTTTCCCTCATTTATTTTCATTTTCCCCTTTATGTGGGTCAGACTTGAATCATTCCCACTTCTGTCCATAGGGGGTAAATTGAGTCCCTTCTTTGTCTGACCCTAACAACAAACCAGTTAGTACTCTGTAAGAATGCAAATGCCAAGAAGTAGATACCAAAGAAAATTGAATCTCTTGTCTTTCTTGACCATGGTTCTCCCCTGCAAATAGGTATTATTACCAGGGCTTTACATAAATATAGCACAGAAGTACAAATGCTTTGGTTTGTAAAGTCTGGGACAATTCACTTACTCCTTTCTGTCTTCCATCTGCAGAGTTAGAGGTAGCAGGGTGTGGTGGATGGAGAGCTGGCCTCAGACTTAGGAAGTCTTGGACTCAGGTCCTTCCTCTTGCCACTGTCTGTGTCACCCTTTTTCCTCACTTGAGAGTTCCTTATGTGAATGAAATCACATGTTCTTACGTTATTCCTACATGGTAAAGTTAATTTCTGTCACGTCATATGATTCTATCATATCATGTTAATATGGGGAACAAGTACCCTACTACATGTGTTCAGAGTTTCATTTAATACTAATTGTTTGAAATAATGTTTGTACTTTGAAAGGTTCCTTTAGATGGCCTTTTCAGGCACTGAAAGGGAAGGACCAGGCTGAATGTTGTTCTGTCAGTGGTGGTCCTTGATGATGCACTTAAGGTTGGGTCACTGAAGATGTTAAGATAGTTTTTTCTTTCTTCCTTAAAAAAGCTGGTCCCTTTCATATAAAATAGGTACTCTAACTATGCCAAAGTGAATGCTTCTTCATCGCTTTAGGTTACTGTAAACTTCTTGAAAGCAGGGGCCTTATTGGATAAACCTCTATCCCCTAAAATTTCTACTATAGAACCTTTCAGCCGTATGTTGAATGCAATTGCATCATATGTCAGTGACCAAGAATACTTATATTCCTTTTAAAAATTAGGTTTAAAAGCATAGCTTTATTTCTTACAAACATGCAAGAATCTGTTTAAAAATGAACCCATTTCAGTTTTTTCCCTTATTTTACAGTGAACATCTTATTTTAGTTAGTCTCCAGCTAGGGTTTCTGCCGTTTCTTAAATAGAAAGTTATTTGAAAGCAATTATATAAAATATCAAATATTATAAAAATATTGTGATCACATGGTTTGGGCCCAGAATTAGAAGGGCATTTATTTATTCATCTAACAATAATTTATTAAATGTCTCCTCCTCTTTGCCAAGTACTGTGTATTACAGTGCTGGAGGTACAAAATGATATAGACCACCTTCAAAGAGCGTACATTCTTCTAGGCCAGGAATGGGGAATTTGAGCCCTCAAGGCCACATGTGGCCCTCTAGGTCCTCAAGTGCAGCCCTTTGACTGAATCCAAACTTCACAGAACAAATCCCCATAATAAAAGGATTTGTTCTGTAAAACTTGGACTCAGTCAGAAGGTTGTACAAGGCAGTGGGCAGTAGTCTTTAAGGGCTGTCTGCTTACCTGGTGTGCAGCCAAGGGTCTTCATGACCACAGGACTCTTTCATTTTGCTTGTTCATTTTTTGTAATTGATGCTTTTTTCTTGTTAACTTATCAGTCATTTCTGATAAACTCCCTCTGGCCTTCTTTGTAACAAAGAAAAACAGTTAAGTAAAATAGAAAATAAAAGACCTACCTAATAGTGTATTCAGTATTCTGCTTCTGCATTTCCCCACCTCTTTACTGAGGGTAAGAAAGCATATCTCGGTTAGTTTGCTGGCACCCATATTGATTATTGAATTTTAATATGTGTACCTTAGAGTATTATTTTCACTTCCCTTCTTAAGTCATATGACTGTTCTTTTCTTGATTCTGATAACTTGAGTGTTGCATTAGTTCATACAGGTTTTCTATTATTTTTATGAATTATTCGTATTCATCAGTATTTCTTATGATTTACTCCATTCATATATCATAATTCTTCCAGCCATTCTCTAATTGATGGGCAGCCATTTTTTGTTTTTCACAAAAAAAGTCTTGTTCTGGGTATTTTGCCACAAATGGGACTTTGCTTTCTGTCTTCGACATCCTGAGAGTATATGACCAGTGGTGATATTGCTGGGTGAAAGGCTTTATATTTCTGCATCAGTTTTATTTATCCATTCATTATCAGTGTCACCTACCACGTTGGCTCGCCCACAGGAGGTAGAAAGATGTTTGTAACAAGCCCCTCCAAGGGAGTTTCTCCTACACATTGGTGATTGCTGCCCCACGACTCTGTGGTTTGCTGGGACTCAGTGGCTCATCCACCCAACTTGATTTGACCCCTCTCTAGCTCATTTCAACATCACCCCGCCTTGAATCACCGATGCTGAATTCCTTAGGCTACTACGCATTCTTCCCTGATATTTCTTAATTTATTTTAAAGTGGAAAGTTTGCAAGTTGACTTTTGTAGCATACGTAGTACAATTTGGCCGACAGCAGTATCTGGCAAAAGAAATAACCAAATTATTATTCAGTCATGGGTTTTTAACAGCCGCAAAAGCAAGTGGATGTTAACTAAATGATGCAATTTATTCCCTTCCCTCTTATTGCCAGCCTGCCTATTACAGAAAGAGTGCCAGTTTTCAATAAGTGGTACCCAGATGGTATTCACATGACGCCTACTTGGTTACAGAGCCTAAGCAGGGAATAACTCGGCAGCCACTACAAGCTGTGGGTCAATGGAGGGGGAATGCCTGTTGCTTCACAGTTTTGCATATGTAAATCTGTTAATGTTATGTCAGTATTGTGCGGTCTAAACACAAGCATTCCCTTTCTCCGGGGCCCAGATGAACTTGGATTTCAGCCCAGTTAGCGAGGATCTAGGAGAGAATGCTGCAGTCGGAGTCTGCTGCCACGGCATGCCTCCTCGGTGAAAGCGCCCCGCTTCCGGGATGCTCTCCTTTTCTCCCCAGCTGAAGCTGTGTTCAGGAAGTGCCTGTGATAGGCTGGCTCCCTAATAGGAGAGCCAGGCAGGGTTTTCTAAGGTTGGACGCAAAGATTGTCTAAGTGTGAGCGTTCAGCTATTTTTAGTCCAGCGTCGAAGACAATTCATTTGGCCTAGCCTGGGTCTGTTTCCCTCACACTTTCTTTCTCTGTCTGCCACACTTCGGCACTCTATTTCATCAACTGCAGATGTGGCACACAGCCGTCTCCGAAAAGTCATGAACTGTGTCGTCTGTGCTGTTTAACAGCCAACATCTGCTGCAACAGCCTGATGGAAACAGCGTGGAAATAATGTTTGGGAAGGCACTGGAGTGCCTTAACTTTGGCTTCAGTTTGGCCTGGCCAGACAATTACTTTACATTAATGGCATCAAGATAGGAGCTATAAAAGCAGATTCCAAATCGTTGCTTGCCACCTCCCTTCCCATTTTAAAAGTTGCTCTTTAAAATTGTACTTCCTTTTTATAGTTGATTATTTCTTGTTCTCAAAACCTTATTATAATGGGTGAAAACAACAACCAAAAATGCCAATAAAAAGGCAGAATTGTAATATGTTTAAATGCTCGAAAAGACCTATGGTGCTGGTTTAACCAGTGAAAATATTCCTGCAGGTATTGTAAACTTTATGTGCCATATGAAATGCATTAAGTGGGTTGTTTTTCTTTAACGGAATAAAAAGTACATATTTTAACAATTTTGTAAATTTTTAAGGTTGTATTTCTGTTTCAGCCTCATGATTTTGATCTATAAACCAGTGTAATGGATTTTTTTTCCTGTAGACATAGGTTTTCTTGAATTTTATATGTTGAAAACCTTTGTTTGTATTGGACTCTTTGGAGTTTTTTTTTCCTAATCAGAAAGCATCTATTGAGGGGCAAAATAGTATTTGGTTAAGGAATGCTTGGTAACAGTCAGATATTGTGTGTTAGTACAACTTAAAACCTAAGCAAGGCTGCATCATTATAAAATGTTTTCAGCAGGAAGTCATTTGGTACTACTAAGGCTAATATAATCAAGTGTTCTTTATGCATAGGAGTATTCCAAACTTTTAGTATGTTAATAAGAGAAGTTTCATTATTTTTATTGTTTGGATTTTACTGTTTGCTCTGAAAGTGCATTTTTGGTTAATTAAGTATTCCACCTCTCTGATTCTTGAGATATATTTGTTTCTGTGACATTTTGCTGTATCTGTTGTACAGACAAAGTAGCATGCTTCACTACTCACATTTCAAGTCACTAGACTTTGTTCTGAAGGACCAGATGGAACAATGCAGATTGTTTTTATCTTTTGTCCTTCATACTGTAACCTGATATCCAAGATAGCTAGACATCTAGCAGAAAATTTACAATGTGAAAGACAGTAAAGGACTTAGGCTGTGGATCAGCAGTGGTAAGAAAAAAAAATCATAGAATCAGTGGAATCCCAGAACTGGATGGAACTTAAAAAAATCATCTAGTCCCAGTTCCTTAATCAAAGCATTAGTTTCCTCCATAATATCCCAAACAAGTTGTCATCCAGTCTCTCCTTGAACACATCTAGTGTTGGAGGCTCATTACTTTTCAAGCTGCCCAGTATTGGACAGTCCAGTTGTTAACATGGTTTTAGTTAAGCCCAAGTCTGCCTCTTTATAGATTTAATTCAGCAGTTCTAGTTTTGCTTCCTATGACCAAGTAACGTAAGTCCAATGCCCATTCCTCATGAATACTCTTTAAATGTATGAAAACAGAGATCATGGTCCTTTAGATTTTCGCTTTTTCAGACTTACTTATAATCTGACTTCTCTTGAACATATGTAGCTCAGTTTCTGTTCCCCTTGTCATCCTCGCTGCCCTCCTTTGGTCATACCCAGCCTGACAGTGTTCTTCCTAAAATGTGTCCAGAATGAAATATATCACTTTGGATGTGTTATAACCAGGAAAAGAATACAGTGGAATTATCACATCTTTCCCTCTGGACAGTATCCTTTTGTTAATGTAGCCTAAAGTTACATTAGGTTTTTGGGGGAACCTGTGTCAGAGTGTTGACTTCTATTGCCTTTACATATTTTATTCCACCATTATTCCCAGTTCTAATTAACAAGAACTATTGTCTGTCCCTCCTTTCCTGTCTTTGTACAGTTGATTGTTTGAACCCAAATTCAGGACTTTGCATTTATCCATATTAAATTCCATCTTACGTTTCATCCTTCTTTTCAGCCACTAAAATATGTTTGAATCCTGTTTCTGTTACCCTTTGATTGACTTTTCCTCTCAGCTTTGAAATATCTATGAAGAAATTCATACTATTTACGTCTTCATTTAAATCACAGATAAAAATATTGAAGACTGATCCATCAAGGACAGAATCATATGGTTCTGGAGATTTTCTTCAACCATCTATTACTAAACATTCTTTTAGTACAGTCATTTAACCAGATTCTGTTCCACTCCAGTGTTCTAGTATCTAGTTCACATCTCCATCCTGAGATATGAGAAACTTTCTTGGATACTTTGTTAAAATGCAGATATACTTTGTGGTATCCCTTCAATCTACTGATCTTATAACCCTGTTTAAAAAAAGAGAGAATAAGGTTAGTCTGGTGTGATAAAGACCCAATGAACCCATGCAGGTTCATGATAATCATTACTTCCCATTCCAAGACTTCATAAACCAAATTTTAAAATAATCAGTTACAGACTTTTTCTGGGAATCAGTGTAAAAGTCATTATTACATATTTTGTAGAATCTAGTTTTGTGATTCTCTTTCTCAATCCACTCTCCTTGTCCAAATTTATGGTTTATTAAAGATTACTACTAAAAGTAATTCAGTAATCACGTCTTCAATACTTGGGTATGTGATTTGTCAGGGGCAGCTGTCTTAAACTCTTTGAAGGCAACCAGGCTTTCTCACTATTTCTCTTTTTATTTGGATGTCAGTTACCTCTTAACCTTTTGTCTGTTCTTTCTAGTTTGAAGTTCTCTTTCTACTTGATACAGAAACAAAATAGGAGTTGAGTAATTCCATATTTTCTCTGATAATTTACCATTGTTCAGTCTATTGTAAATAGCATCCCAGAATCTTGACTGGAATAAACCTTGGAGCCATTTACTTAAGTCTATACCTGAACAAGAGTCCCCTTTAATTTTCCCCAGCAAGTGGTCATCTCCACTTGAAAATCTTTTGTAAGGGGAAACCCACTGTCTTCCAGGATATCTCATTCCATTTTTGGACAGTTGTAGTTTTCAAAATATTTTCCCTTACCTCAAGCCAAAATCTACCTCCCTGAATTTTCCATCTCTGGTTCCTAATCTTGTCCTTGGAGGCTAAGCAGAAAATATCTAATCTGCCTATGTACAGAAGACCTTAGTGACAACTCTCACATCTTCCACTGTTTTCTCTTTTCTACACTAAACATACAGCCGATGGTCATGAAGAATGTTCTTGAGACCCTTCACCGTTATGAGTTCCTTCTTTTCTTCTTCTTCACAAAAATATGCCCTGAGAAAACCACAATACCCTAAGTATAATCTGACCAGGGCAGAGTATGGCTGGACACCCCCTACTATCAGACACTACAGTGTGCCTGTTAACATGGCCCAAAATTGTGTTAGGTTTTTTGGGTTGCCATATCGTACTGTTGCATTGTCTTGAGCTTTGCACACAACTAATCCTCAACCCCTAAAGCCCAGCATTGGACTTCTTCCTTCCTTCCTTGTTTTTTCTCCCCCATGTAGCCTTTAAAAGCACACCCCCACACCTTTTTGCTCACCTTAGCATCTTCAACAAGCTTGAGCTCATGAGGTTTAGTTTCCCCGTGGCCTTCTTTTCTGTTTGTCCTCAGTTGCGTGTCCTTGCTTCCATCTTTAGAGCATAGCCTTAGTATATTTTAGCTCATTGGAGAGCTCCCTGTGTCAGCCACATTGGGTCTGGGGTACCTTCCTCTTTTCTTTGCCCTTTCAAAGAAGATTACATCATGTTCTCTTTATATTGTCCTTTGAATAGATGTCTAAAAATTGAATACACTACTGTTGCAATCATCCATATGATGACATTGCAAAATGGGAAGGCTGGGATTTAAAACAACTTTCTTCTTGCTTTCCTACTCACATTCCAAGCTTTCTTTTGGTTTCAAAACTAGTCTAATTGTCAAACATAGCCAGGCCCTGTCCTGGGTATCGTTGATACAAACTACCCCCTCCATCCCATCCTCTACCCCTTCTTCCACCCCAAGGCTTTTATTGACTCTGTATTAGCTTTTATAATAAAGGGAAGATACCAGAAGCCCTGGGGTGTCCCTAAAGTCTGGACACATAGGCAGTGTGGAGTTGTTGCGTTGAGTTTACATGAATCTTGCAAAGCACATCAACCTTTGCATCACAAATGATGGAAATCATATTGAAGATGTCATTTGTTAATATTCCAGTTAAATAAAATGTTGTTGAAAATTTCATTCATTTCATTTCTTGAAAATATGCATTTTTGCCTATGTGTCCAGACTTTAGGAATAGCTCATACAGCAAGTAATGGGAATTCCTACTTTAGCGATCGGCTTCAAATTTCTTCTCTTCTTACATAAAACCAAATAGTCTTATTTAAGCTTTTGTTTCTTCTTTTACATCACTACCACCTTCTTTCTGCATTCCCTCTTTTCTTACTAGATTTCAATGTAAATCATTTACATAACTATTAAAATGGACTGCTACAGTTTTCCAAAGGGTCAGAGGTGTTCCCTTTTCTCCTTAGGAGATCATATGTTTATGTGCACGTCTAATTCCCTCTTCTAGAGAAATTTTGTGGTAAGGATAGGTGGTAGGAAGTAGGAATGACTTGGAGAGGTGAGCAGTGGTTGGCTGTTTGTGTGTGCATTTCAAGTATCTTTGTGTTACATAGATTGAATATTTAGTGCTCCTTAAAAATAAGAAACTAAGAAATGTTTAAGGACATATTTATTGCCCAAAACAGATAAGGTAGACAATAAAAAGTTATCTGACCACATTAAGTAGTTGCAGACCAAACAAAACATTTGCCCAGTGCAAACTTTTGTAGCTTACAGTGATCTTCTTTGCCAGCTGCTATACTGATGTGACCTTTCCCCTTAAACCAAATCACAGACCTTCTGAATTTCCTGATTCAGCTTTAATGAAAAGAGCACCAAAGCCAAATTGAGGAGATGTAGATTTAGGATTCATCCGCTTTGTATAGAGCTCAGTTTTCTTATATGTAAAATAGGAATGGATGAAAATAAAATGTCAATGTTGGTGCACTAGCTAAATGGGAAGTTCTAGATGAAGTGCTTGGCTAAACTGCTGTCTGAATTCAAAATATTATTACTTCAAGGTTCTCCAACTTTACACAGTAGCTCCAGTCCTCTTGGTGCTTCCACTAGCTTGCTTTCTCCTTTCACTTGTCACGCCCACTTTCTTTCTTCTCACATTTTATTCCATATTGCTAGAACAACCTCCCACATCTCATCTGGGGGGGAGAAAAAAGCTACCTTCCCTTCCTTGAAGATTTTCCTTATGACTCACTTCTTCTGGGAAGCCATTGCTTCAGCAATCTTATGACCCCAAGTACAACTGGAATAAATTCAGCTCTGCTGAATGCTACATCACTCCTGTCATCGTATGTCTTTCCCCTTTCTTTCTCCAAGTTTCTTGGCCACTCGACATGTAAGCCCTTTCTGAAAGGACTTTTCTTGACTCTCTTTTGCACAGCACCCAGAACTTGGTTAGGATATTCGAGAATATTAAATAATGATCCAGCTTTTCCTATAGTGGCCACCTATTTGCTCGAGCTGAGTACCACCTCTTCTGTGCATCTGCTTGGATGCACACCCACCCTTCCCATGATGGCTCAGGTAGGCAAATGGCAGAGGCAGTGGCATGGTGAGTACTTTAAAATGAATTCTCTGCATGGTTTTCATAATGATTGTTCCTTAATTGTGGTACTCTCTGAGAAAAAGAGAAGTTGTAGTTTCTCTTTCCTATGTCTTTGTTCCCAAGGGCATCACCTTCTTCAACATGGTGGGTTCTAGCTTATAACATCAAGGAAATAGAAAAGGCTCCCTTTGTCTTTAGATACCTACTAGAGGAGAACTGAATTCTGCTTCTGAGAGGAGACGACTCAGTGGTCTCAAATATCTGTACATTTTCTGATCTTCAGCTTGGAGTCCTCTTGAAGCCTTCCATTCTGTGTTCTTCCAGGCAGGAGGAAAAAAAACAACATAAAAAAGGTTTTGAAATGCTTATTTATGACTCATGATGTGGTTGAGAAAAGAGCCTGTGACTTTAACCCTTTCAGTTCCAAGCAGCTTAGGGACTGTGTCAGGTACTATAATTTAGAGTTTTATCAAAAGATAATTTGATAAGTAGATCACTAGAACACTGAGTTGTGGAGGAGACAACTAAGTAACCTTAATCTTGGGGCAAAATACAGGACAAAACGCATAGCCCTTACTTCCTTTACTCTGAACTCTGGTGTCATAAAGTGAATCCTAGGAGTTCATAATCTCTTTGTAGTTGGTTCTAAAGATTAAGATAGTTGATAGTGGAAAGTTGGGGGAGAAGGGAATCCAGAATCCAGTTCTTTAGCATTTTTATTCCCTGTACCCAGGAGTGCATTTCACATAATTCATGACAACCTAAGTTACTTTGGCTCTGCCCCAGTGTCTGCCGCTAGCCAGGTATCCCTAAGGCCTTCTCCTCCAATTGGTGAGTTCCACCCTCAGAACCTCCATTTAAGGAAATGCCCACAGTAGCTGTGCTCAGCCCAAGATTTTCCCCACCCCACTTTTTTAACGTTCTTTGATGTGTTGCTTTCTCCCATTAGAATTGTCGGCTACTTGAGGGTAGGGACAAGCTTTCTTGTTGCTTGAATTTTTATTCTGAGTGCATAGCACAGTACTAGACACATAGGAAGTACTTAATAAATTTCTCTCTCTCTCTCTCTCTCTCTCTCTCTCTCTCTCTCTCTCTCTGTCTCTCTTTCTCTCTCTTTCTCTTTCTCTCTCTCATTCCCTCTCCCCCCTTCCCTCTCCTCCTCTCCTTCTACTTTTCCCCCCTCTTCAATGGTGCATTCTCAGACAATTACAGGGCTCTTCTGTGCTCAGACAGATTCAGATTGTGGTGCCCATAGAGTAATTGATTTGGTTCATGGTGGATCCCTATCTAGAAGACACCCTATTGAATAGTGAGCTCATAGATCAGAGTTGAAAAGAACCTCAGAGGCCACCTAACTCAACACACCCATTTTACAGAAAAGTAAATGGAAACCTTGGAGGTTAGTTGACTTTGTCATGGTCACACAGGTAGCAAGCCTGAGAGCTGAGATTTGAATCTAAGTCCTCAAATCTCATGGACAGTGTGCTATCCATCATAGGTTTAGAAAGGTTATCTGATCCATCTCTGACCTGAAGCATAATTCTCCCATACAATATTTCAGATCAGTAACTTCTCTTTAAAATTAGTGTGGAGGACAAATCTCTGGGACTCTTTTAGGGATAACAACCCAGAAAAGATGATGATGATGATGATTTAAGATTTACAGAATACTTTCTTCACAGCTCCTTTGTAAGGTATTATAAACATTTCTACTTCCATTTTACATGTGGAAGAAATGAGGTTTAAAAGGATTGATGTTAGTTTACCATCAGCATATGGCTGGTCAGTTAGTATGCCTTTGATGCAGGTGAATTGACAAACATTGGCATCTGTTGGACCTCTTTTGATGACTTAGTCCATCTATGAGAACCCTAAAACTGACCTGTATCCTCCAAGGAAGAGCTGGATCTTGCTGCTTGGTCACATACTGCTCTGTAAGTACATTCCAGAGGGTAATCTCAACTGTTCAAGCATCAGTCTGGACTGTATGTGGCCTGACAATATTTACCCACAACTCTGAAGTATCGTCAATATTAGTTAATTCATTCATTGCTTGAGTCATCAAATATTTCTTTTCACTTACTGAAGGCTGTAGGCATTTTAGGGGTGCAACTATTCATTCAGTTAAATTGCTGGTTATTATATTATGTATAGACCTGGGGGACATAAAGAGAAAAAAATAGAAACATCCCATGCCCTCAAGGAGTTGGCATTCTAGAGGCAGAGATGGTGATTACATAAATACTTATAATTCAAAGAAATATGTGATCCATGCCTTGAGAGTGGGGCAAACCAAAGTGCTGTAGGGGGTCCGGGGAAGCAGCAATTGTTTTTGACCACAGTAGTCACAGAAGGCTTCAAAGAGAGGTGACATTTGAGCTAGACCTTGAAGAATGAATAGGATTAGAGCAAGTAGAAATACAGAGGGTGAGATCATGAATGACCTTACGTGTGAGTGCCTCTGGCATTTAATGGAGCTTTTTGGACTTTTGCGCGGTTTTTTCCCTCTGATGCCGATCATTACGATTTTTTGGTTTTATTTATCTTTTTTCAATCCTAGGTGGGCAATGGAATATTATTTTTCTCAAGACCCCAGGCTGATTAAGAAGCCAAACTAGCAACACTCTCATAATCACTGTGGATTTATTTAGTGGTGTAAGCTTTTACAAAACTCTTTGCAGGCAGGTAGAACAAGTGGTATTATTACCCCCATTATATAGAAGAAAAAATTGAGGCTTAGGGACTTGAATGACTTGCCTAGTGTCACCAACTAGGGTAAATCAGTCAGCAGATATTTATTAAGCACTAGCCACATGCTGTGCTAGGGACTAGGGGTACAAACACCAAAGGGAAAAAAAGAAAATCATACCTTTCCTTTCCAGGAGCTGACATTCAATTGGAAGTATCTGAGGTAGGACCCCAGTTATGAGTTATGAACCCAGATTTTCCTCATTCCTAGCTCACTGTTCTGTTGTAGTCTCAGAAGGAATGTTAAAGACGTAGGCTAGCCTATTAATTTTTAGATGAGTTAATTAACCATTAGTTAATCACAAAATCAGTGCCAGACTCCCTTTTCTAGACTTTCTGTTATGATAGAGATTGGCATACTTACCTAACTCCATAGTTCTTACGACCAGCAGGGGTGAGTAGAAAAAGATGGGACACAATAATGAGTTGGCATTATTATTATTTAGTGGCAGAGTGCTTCAGAATAGTAAGGAGAAAGAGAGAAACAGAGAAAGAAAGAGAGAAAGAGAGGGTGGAATGAATCCTGTGATCACTTACATTTTATCTAGTTGTTTCCAATGTCCAAAGTGGTTTCTCCACAATAATTTTGTTAGGTAGGTAGTACAAAGAGTCAGTCACTAAACATTTGTGAAGTGCCTACTATGTACCAGCAGGAACTGTGCTTAGAACCAGGGATACAAGGGAAGGTTCAAAGGTTCAAAGGTTCTCAAAGAGCTCAGTCTAATAAAGGAGATGTGTAAACAGCTATGTATAAGCAAGCTATTTATAGGATAAATAGGAAATAATCAACAGAGGGAAGGCCCTAGAATTAAGAGGGATTGGGAAGGGTTTCCTATAGAAGCTGGGGTTTTAAGTAGGATTTGAAGGAAGCCCAGTATGCTAGGAGCAGAGATGAGGAAGGAGAACATTCCAGTAACAGGGAACAGCTAGTGAAAATTCCTAGAGTCCGCTGATGGCCTGTCTTGTTAAAGGGATAATAAGGAGAATATTGTCACTGAAAGGTACTTGGATGGGGTGCTGGTGTAAGGTATAAGAAGACTGAAAAAGCAGGGAGGTGCCAGGTTATTCAGGGATTTGAATATCAAACAGAGGATTTTATATCTGACATTGGAAGTAACTGGGAGTCACTGGAATTTATCGAGTAGGGGAGTAAAATGGTCAGGCCTGTGCTTTAGGAAGATCACTTCGACAGTTGCATGGATGGCCTGGAGTGAGGAAAGACTTGAGGCAGGCAGACCCCACAACAGACTATTCTAGGAGTAAGGTGAGGAGGCTCCCAGGGTGGGAGCAGTGGCCGAGGAGAGAAGGGAGCTCATGGGAGAGAGATTAGAAAGGTGAACTCAGGAGGCCTTGAAAACAGTGTGGATGGGGGATGAGAGAGAGAGAGACACAGAGAGAGACAGAGACAGAGAGAGACACACACAGACAGCGAGAGACAGAGAGAGAGAGGAGAGGGACAGAGACACACAGACAGAGACAGAGAAACATAGAGAAAGAGAGAGGAATCTTGGATGACATCTATATTGTCAACCTGGTGACTGGGAGCGTGGTGGTACTCTTTAAAGAATAGGGAAATTTGTAGGAAGGAAAGGATTATTCCCATTTTGTAAGTTAGGAAATTCAGGCTCAAAAAGTTGCAACATTTTCTGAAGGTCACACATATAATGATTAACAGAATCAGAACTCAGATCTTCTGACTTAAAGGCCAATGTTCTTTCTGTTACATTGTTCTGCCTCTCAACTACTCACCATCAATCAATAATGCAGAGAGTAAAAGATTTTGATTACTTAGTAGTAAAGGAGAAAGTTGAAAGAAACCAGACAGAGAAATTTCAGAGGTGAGGAAAAGAACCTAAAGAATTATCTGGTTTTTTTTTTAAAGTCCAAAATGTACAAATAAGATGGCACCTAGAAACACTTATGTAGCATGGACCAGGGATCACAAGTACATGAATAAACATGATATTTCACACGTTTATTTTGTCCCAAATTCTGTCAGTAAAAGATGGGAAACAAAGAACATGAATGAAGCAAATCAAGTCCCCCAGTTCGGCACTCTGGTCCTGAAAGATACCTGAACAGAGAGAGCATCCGTCTAGTTGGATGACACCAGGCCATCCAAGAGAATGATAGTTAATTGTTACTGGCTCTTTTTAAAGTGATGGGGTTACAAATCCTGGCCAAAATGAACATGAAGTGACTTAAATGTCTTTTTAGGGACAATTGGTGTCTCTCTTTAAGCTAACCAAGAATTCCTTGTGGAGTTAGCCCAATTCATCCAACTTTTATTAAGCGTCTACTATATGCTCATTGAGAAGTGTGGCTAAGGTGATAAAGAGTGAGTTCTGTCATGAGTAATGGGAAGATCTGGGTTCGAGTTCTGCCTGTGATGCCTGCTAGTTCTGTGGCCTCATTTGTAAGTCACTTAAACATTTGTTCTAGGCCCCTTTTAAAGACTAGACAAGGTACTGACCTCTGTGTGTGTGTGTGTGTGTTAGTGTTTCTAAATTAGAAATTATCTTTATCCCGTTACTTGGCACTTAAGTGACTTGGACATGAGACAGTGTGACAGAGCAGAAGCAACACTGAATTTAGGCAGCTAGTGTTCTGGGCTTGGAGTTAGGAAGGCTTGAATTCAAATGTGGCCTCAGATATTTACTGGCTGTGTGATCATTTGTGGTTATTACCATTCATTTGTTTTTAGTCATGTCAGACTCTTCCTGACCCCATTTGGGGTTTTCTTGGCAGAGGTACTGAAGTAGTTTGACATTTCCTTCTCCTGCTCATTTTACAGATGAGGAACTGAGGCAAGCAGGGTTAAATGACTTGCCCAGGGTCACTCAGCTAGTAAGTGTCTGAGGCCAGATTTGAACTCAGGAAGCTGCCACCTAGCCGACCTCTATGAGATAAGGCAGTCGGATTTGATGGCTGCCAAGGGCCCCTTGACCTCTAAGTCCTAAGAACCTGTGAATTGACTTCTTTTGAAATAATTTCACTAAAAGTTTTCATATTTTATTTTGCAAATTTCCCTATAGACTTTGAATCTTGAAACTTTTGGCAGTAGATTAAAAATGATATTCCTTACTTCCAAGATGGAGGAAAAGCAATAACAGATTTGTTCAACATTATTGTGGAATTGAATCTGGCCTTTCATCTTATGATCAACATTGCTTAAATAGGTCTTATTTTGACTTCTTTCCAGAAGCAACTTGTGTCTTAATCGCTTTTGCTTTTCTAACTATGAAAGTTTACAATTAAAAATTATTAAATACTTGCTTGATATCTATCAGGAGGTCAGTGACATTGGTCTCCTCTTCCTATCTTTGAGAGAAGGGAGGGGCTTTATAAGGACGTGAAGAGAAGCTTCACTCTTTCCTTATGCTGCCAGATTAAGTAAAAACATGCTCCACCTTTTCTGGATCTCCTCTCTGAACGGTGGGGCATGCTTTGGGAGGAGCTGCTGGCACAGAAGGGCTTTACTGAGCAAGCTCTTTTTGGAGGCATGCTTTGAGACTTCCTAACTTCTTAAGGCAACCTAGGCTGACACTGAATTGTAAATGCACACACACCTGGAGCTCCTCCTGTATCAAAATGGTGGGTGTTCTTTCCAGTGGCCACGGACGAATGGAGAGGCCTGTTCTTGGGTGCTGCAGACTTTGGGTTTTGCCAGCCCTCCCGGGTGTGGCTTTCTATTTGTGTGGCCATCGAGTTTTCAGTTTTTGGTGGCTGCCTGCATTAATAGGACATTGCTGAGTCAAAGCTTTTGAAGAAGGGGAAAAAAGCCCCAAAACAACTTTCCTTAAATTGTATTCTCTGGAAGGCAAAACTTCACTGGAAGCAAAAAAAGGAAATAAACTTTGCTTTAGTACCTTCTTTGGCACTGCAGCATTGGCTATTATGAATCCTTACACTTTTCTTTCCTCATTTTTGTCCTGAGAGGCAGTGAGACCAGGCTGTGTGACCCGGGGGCAAATTGCTTAGTCTCTCTGTGCCCTAGGTAGGCTCTCCAAGGTTAACTAGCAAATGATGTGCATGATTGAAGGGAGTTTCAACATTGTGAGTGTTTAGACCAGTGAGAGCAGCTCCCTCCTTTTTCCTTCTTTTCCCCACCTTTCAGACCACCCTACCTCCAAAATAATTACCCAGTGAACTAAAGCTACATACAGGGTTACCCTGTAGCTGCTCTTGCAGTTTTGTAGTATTCTATAGAAGCTTCTCTTCTCCCAACCCTTCAGTCACCCTTTCCCCACAACTACCCCCTCCCACTCCCCACCTCCAAGTTTGGGTACAGATACTCATATTTAAAAAAACAAACAAGGTTTTTGACGTATATAAAGCTCTCTGGCCCAAACTGTCTTTCACTTCCAAGATAAGATGGCAGTGATAAGTCCTTATCCTTGTAATTGATCACACCTGAGGTAATGCTGCCAGTGATTCAGAAAAACCAAGGTAAGGTCTGAGATTGTCCAAAGAGCACTGTGGTGCTGGCCTGGCCTCTCCTTCCACCAGAGGCTTTCTTAAGAAACCAGGGGAGATGGGGATTGGCCTGCTCCTTGACCTTACCTTTTTACCATTCTCACTTCTTCTCCTCACAGTAGTCAGTTTGAGACATGGCTGGAGCCACTCAGATCAGTGAGGGGCTTTTCAATGCGGCTGCTCAGATCGCTTCGAAGGATAGGAAGAGGCCTGCAGGGGAAGGCCTCTCCCAGGCCACCCAGCAGAAACCTTTGAAATCCTCAGCTCTTGAAACCTAAGCCTAGATTTGAACTTGTATCTCCTGCCTTTCCTGGGTAATACACTGCCGCCAAACCACCAGAGAGACATTACATGCTATTACATGTGGCCCACTTCATCTGTATAATAGATGCTATTTTGAGGTAGAGATAGTTAAAAAAAAACCCTAATAAAATAGAACAAAGGCCATATTCAGATGGGAACTATAAAATTCCAACATAGGAAAACTAAGTATCAGACAAGATTCTGCTGTACTGTTAAAAGTTGTAGAGTGCACTTGCTGGATTAGCCTGGAAAAATCTTAAGGAAAACTGTGGGGGCAGGGGGTGGGTGGGAAGCAAGATGAATTAAACACAGACCACTTGGGAAAGTCCATCTTTGCCAGACATCTCTTCTCCATTTCTGAAAAGAAAACCCCCAGATATTAACTTTCATTTTTATGCGCTCATCGATTTCGAGTCAGAAGGACCCTCAGAACTCATCACATCCAGCCCCTTCCCCCCCACCCCGGCTCATTTTCCAGATTAGCAAAGTAAGACCCAAAGAAGTTAAGAAGCTTTAGGTCACACAGGTGGACAGTAGCAACAGGCTAGGATTCAAATGCGGCTCTGAGGGACTCAGGTTCAGCCTCTCAGGTCAGCCCCCTTTCCACTGTAGCAGGCAGACTCTTTAAGGTTCACAAATCCTTTTCCTCATGACAATATCCTGTGAGGTCAGCCATGTAACATTAATAGCCATATTTTACAGGTAAGGAAACTGAGGCATCTGATAGTGACAGAGCTAGGGCTCAACCACAAATCTCTGGCTTCCAAGAATAGTGCTGTTCCCGACACACTACAGTGACTCAAGCCGCATGGGTGATGGACCATCTTCTCTATTAACCTGTACCTTGACCAAAGTGGAAAGAGGCTTGTGAGCTTGAAACATTTTTATTTGTATTTTTCACCTGAATTTTGGTCTTTCTTCTTTATAATATCTACTTTTCCTTTCATACATGGAGTTTGTTTCTGAAATGATCAGACGAAACTGCCACTTCCTTTCTCTGGGACACAGCCTCCTCATCTCTAAAGTAAGCAAGTTGGGCAGACAGCTTCTAAGAGAAGAATGTCCCATCGTGAGTAATTCATCTCAACTTCTGAGTTAACCTTTCCTAAAAGTGAGAAGATAGTCTTCTGACGAATGATCATAGGAAAGATGTCACGTATACCAACAAATATTGTTGGTGTCACTTAATATCAAAACCTAGAAATATTTAAATCAGATTACTTCAGTCAAAACTTAGAATTTAGGTCCTTACTGGAAAATTTCTTTAAAATAAACAAATATATTAAAAAGTCTTATAGGCCTTTAAAAAATATTCTAATGAAAATGATGAGTAAATTTGTTTTTGACTCAACAGTCACTTCTCAATGCCTATGTCAACCCCTACAAAGTATATTTTCCTCAAAACAATTAAGCAAGGTCCCAATTGGATGATTTGATGTCACTTTCCATTTTGGAGTTGGCTGATTGTTAACCCAAAAGAGCACATTCTTTCATTAAGATGCTCCTAAATTGTTCCATTCCATTGGGCCCAGGTTGTGTTGTCTCTCCCTGTTGTCTTTGTTTACCTGGTTGTGATAATTACTGTTTTTTCGGGTTCTGTTTTCTTCCCTCTGTATCACTGCATTCAAATCTTTTCCAAACTCCTTGCTTTCTTCATATTTCTCAGTCCCTTTGGCACATTAATATTATATTTCATTCTTATCCCAGTTTATTCAGCTTTCCCTCAAATACGGGAGCACATTTTGTTTCTAGATTTTTGTAGTATCACAAATAATGCTGTGATGAAAGTTTTTCTACATTTGTGTCTTTGCTTACTGTTGTTAACCTCTTTAAGATACAGTCTTGATGCTGAAATCTCTGGATCACACAGTATAAATAACTACATATTTTTTTTTTTGTATGGCTCCAAACCCATTTTCAAGAACAGTTAAACCAATTCCTGGCTCCACCAGAAGTGAATTTTGTGTCTCTTTTCTCATAGTCCCAACAACAATGATATTTTTTTCACAGCTCTTTCCCCATACTTTCTTGTTTGATAGTTGTGAAGTTATACTTTGGGGTTGTTTTAATTTATATTTAGTTATTTCAAGTACTTTTCAAAAGATTTTTTTATGCTTTGTATTTGTTTTCTTGGAAAACTTTTCATGGTATTTAAATATTATTTATTTTAATAGTCACAATAATATTTAATAATAACATATAATATTTTGTTTTATTTTAATACTTAACTTTCAATGGTAAACTTCCTGGGGGGGGGAACAGTATGATTGCATAACTTACAGCATTGGGAAATCACAGCCTAGCTTGTGAGAAATACTAGTTCTTACCCATGGATTTTTAAACTCCAGCTGAACTGCTAAGTTTAATAAATGAGTTCGGGGCCTTCAGGTTTACTTTTCTTATGACAAAGGTGTCTTTTCCTTTTTAAGTCACATGGCAACTGTTTTTCTTTGTTACAAAGGAAGGCAAGCTCATATTGTGTGTGTGTGTGTGTGTGTGTGTGTGTGTCTGTCTGGCTGTCTGTCTTGATGTACAGTATCTGGAAATGACTGTTAAAAACAAAATGCATTGGTATAACTTTAATTTTAAATCAATTACCTGGCATCCTCTTTCAAAATCAGAAATGGATTAATAGCAAGATATGTACATGAAGATGCATGTGAAAATACCGTTTGGTGAAGGTCATCAAGATTTTAGGAACTTCTTGAAAACCGGAGCATACAGTGTATTCCTAGATCCAATAGATTACCATCAACAGGATGTAAAAATAGTTGCATTATTACTTACCTCTTTGTATTCCTTTTCTGTAGAAATTTCAGCTATCAAAATTTAAAAAAAAATACTCATTTTTTTGCCATACTCCTTTAGATTTCTGTCATTTTCAGGTTACTTCCTTCTTGTCTTTTTAATATATTTATTTCAAAATATTTTCTTTCTTCACAATTGTGATCTCCATGAAAAATTAAGATAAATGGGTCAGATTATCTCTGACTTTTAGTTCTGCTCTGATCTTTGTGGCCAGTGTTATTGTTTTTAAGGAACACTTAGCTCTGGATACTTGGGCATTGAAACTTATATTTTCGGTCCCCTAGGAGGTCAAACACTATTTGTCACAGCTACCTGTATTTACATGATGATCACAGTTCTGAAGAAGTCGAAAAAATCTCTTGATAGTTCAATTTAGGCAAGTACGTAATTGAGCAATTTTTTTTTAAAAAAAGGATGTTTAAAATGAATTGTGTTTCCTTTGCTATGCATTGCACATTCTCTTTGGGAAGGGAGCTATTTACTTGACTTTGGGGAAATTTTTCACTTGGATTTTTTTTTCCCTGAGCAGAGGGCTCAGATGTGTGGGAATGTTTCTACTTGTATTACCTGTTTGTCAGCAATATACTGAAGTTGTTTTTATTTAACACTGGGCAAGGGCTGGGAGGTGAAAGCACAAACATGTTTTTATAAAAAGAATGAAAAAGAAACCACAACAGTGCCTATATTGTTGGGCAGCTGCATTTTGGGTGTGCGCCTTTGTTTTAAAAACACACACACACACACAACACCTTTTTTGGTCTTTTCTTCGATATTTTTATATCTTTAAAGCATCCCAAAATCTTTTAATGACCCCAATTTTGACTGTATCATTGTTAGAGTATTACTATAAATAACCCTTAGAAAAGAATATTTAGAGGCAGAAAAAATCAGCACATATGTATAGCAGGCTCTATTGCCAGATGAAACCAATTTCATTTTAAAGCAGACAATGTGAATGATCATACTACAGGATGAAACAGCAAATGGCTGACCAAAGTCTTTTGAGTTTTAAAAGCCATATTCCCAGTAGGAGATCCACTTCTGAATCAGTGGTCACAGTATGGATGGACCTATGTGCATATGAAGGTGGGATTTTTTTTTTAAAACTCTGTTGCACATTTTTTTTGCTTTCAACTATGACTCGCATTTTAATTCAGTGAGCTCTTGTTCTATGCCTCACCCCCCACAAACACATGTGGTAACCTCACAATGACACTATTTATTTCCTTGCTCTTCACAGCATCATTTCACCTTTTGAGGAAATGAAGAATGGACTTGAAATTTACAAAAAATGTCAATTGCCTTTTGAAATGATAGTAAGGGGCATAGTATGTATTCAGCATGATTATTTCTGCCTAGAGTCCCCAAATTTCAATCCATTGTAAGAGCTTAAAAGGAGGGGTTGGATTCATAATCACATTTTTAGTACCTTGCTATTAGTGAAAACTCTACTAAGGTAGCTGCTAAAGATAAGATTTTTTTTGTCTACATTTTGCATGCTTTGTGTTTACTTAATCACTAGGTTTGGATGGAATCAAGAGATCTGTATTTGAATCATGTCTCTGAACATTTATTAGTTGTGTGACTATATAAAGAAAGGTCCTGTCATATAGAGTTATCCAATTAAAGCCCCATGCAAAATAATGGGATCTTTCCCTTCATGCCACTACCAGGCCCAGATCCCATGTGGCTTCTGCTTCATAACCTCCCTTCTTCTCCCTTTATCCCATCTTCTTCCTATCTTTTCCCATTGCTGCTGCCTCTTTCTCCTCCTCCTTCTCCTGCTCCTCCTCCTCCTCTGTCTGTCCAGGGTTAAAGTGCTGACTTAACCAGAAATTGTTGACTTGATAGAAATCTATCAACATTGCTTTGCCAGAATCCTTCCTTTCTTTTTAACCCTATCTAAAGCCCTGGAGGCATAGGAGTTTCATCCAACATTGATGTTTCCTTTCATCTCTAAAGCTAATTTTTTTGTGCAGCAGTTTTGGTGAAATTATGTATCACTTGTGATAATTCATTTTAAAAATTCCTGAGCTGTGTGGCGTACTTTCATGAAAATTCATTTAGATAAAATTAGATATTATTGTTTAATGAGGTGGCATTTCAATTTAGACCTTGCATCATGCATATACCCAGAGTTTTTTATGGAATGGTTAGGTTCATTTGAGTAATAAAGGCTGAATCATGGGGGCTTTAATTCTTAATCGCTGTGAGGATTGTTATCTGTGGGATGTGAGCTGTCTTAGTGGTATTCAATCAAGTGTCCACTTAGCCATGACCAGAAGTAATTGCTCCCAAGTGGGCTGCACAATGACCTGTTAATACTTGTTTTGACCCTGTGACCTTGTCTGCCCCATTGTTTAGGATTTTATAGCAAGCGAGTCTGCATTTCTGTGGGGTCAAGTAGATATGGGAGGTCAAACATTTTCTGATTACTGCATAGTGTGTGTTCACTGTAAGGCTCCCAGAAGCTGCTGGGTGGTTAATAGGTCTTGCTTCATAGGAGAACATGGACAGTTTGGAAATTGTCTTCCTGACTGCATGTAAACAGTTTAATATTTTACTGAAAGAAGTACATCTTGTAAATTAGGTATGAATAATACATTTGTAATTACTCCTCATGTCTTTAAACACTTGTGTCTTAATTGGCGTGGGTATTTTTTTTTAACATATTTGCATTTTGCCAGGAAGTTCCTTTTCACTCGCACAGAGAGAGGGCAAGGTCATGGATGAGGAGACACCCCATCCCTCTGTGCCTTGAGAGCCCCCGATCCTTCTGAGCTCTGGGACACTTACACATCAGTCAGGGTTTCTTCTCAGAGACTGGAGAAGAAGCTTCCTTCATTCTTTAGAAAACATGGCTCGGGCAGGACAGTTGTTCCATTGTTTTGATAACCTTTAGGAACTGTTTCCTCGGAGCTGGTGAATGGAATAGTTCCTATCTGGAGATTGTACCCTTTGTTATTTTATACGGCGATACCTTTTTATGTGGCCGTGTTTGTTATAACATTGAATTACTTCCATGAAAGTGAACACATGCAAAATTCATTGCATCCCAAGAGCCTTGCTATTGCTACTTAACTATGCAAGCGATGATGAAAATAGTTTCATTTTAGCAACTTGATAGGTTAGGAATGCTGATCTAAAAAACAACTAAAATGTGTGGTATAATTTAACAAAGCCAATGAAGTCTTGAGTTTAGATGAAGAAACAGCAGATACTTGAGGATGAAAAATACAAATTGTAGAGGGGAAAAGAGGTGGGTTTTTCCACGTTCTAGATGTGTTTTATTGTTGTTGGCTTTTGTGACCTCATAAAGTATAAGGTATAAATATGATATCAGGTTTGACTGATAAGTAAAGATTTTAATGATTAAAAATGAAGGGCTATTTTTGTTATTAAAGGTATTTTGATATTTTCCTGTATTTCTTTGTCTCCGGACTTTCTTTTGAGGTTATTCTACATGATTAAAATTTTACAGACTTGTACTAACACTTATATATATGTAGATCTGTCTATATAGCTCTGTCTGTAGATCTGTCTACAGAACTAGCTGTCTATAGGTCTATCGACAGATATCCATTTGAATATATACTTTCAAGCCTTAATAATAATATTGACATTTTGCTAAGTACTTTCAGTAGCCTTGTGAATAAGTAATTGTAATTGGTATTATCCATTTTCCACATGAAGAAACTGGGGCTCATTAATCTGCAGCGATTATGTCATCCAGCTAATGTTAGAGGTGAGATTCAAACTTTGGTCTTTGTTGACTAAACGTCAAACATGATGCAGCTTTACTGTATCATGCAGCCTCACTTTGCTAGTGAAGAAGTAATACCAGTAAACAAGCCTATCCTTAATAAATATGGATGTTCATATCATATTTGGTCTGGCTGTGAGTTTATTGGCATAGGGAACTTCCAGTGTGGAAATTCCCTCCCCAATAGCCATCTGGGAGCACCAAAAAGTTAAATGACTTGCCTGTGGTTATATAGCTAGTATGTATCAGGGTCAGAACTTAAACCCAGGCCTTCTTGACTCCCTGACTGGACCTGTTCAAAATACCATCACACCTTCTAAGATAGAAATATATGTACTCAAATGAAACCTAGACTCTATCAGATTACTGATTAGATTCTTTGAATTGGTGTAAATCCTTGTTTTATATCCTGAATAATATAATCCCTAGAAAGGGAGAAGTGGAAGGTACCTTGGAGTTCATGGAGCCCAACCCTGTAATTTTACAGAGGAGGAAATTGAGTCCTAGAAATTTTAAGTGTTGTTGCCTAAGGTCATACCAGGAGGCAGTGGCCTCTCCCAATCCATCATACTGCCAAAGCTGATAGAAATGAAGCTCTATAAGCTACAATTAGGGCAGCTTTGACTGGCTTAGAGGGTTAGTGGGCATGTGGCAGGCAGTGCCAACTTATCCCTTAATATGAGCTTGCCACTGTGTAGCGAACCACAGTGACCCGGCCAAAACGTCATACACCTCCTTCTCTTCTTTGTAAGACTTACATCTCTTCTTTCATCCACATGTGGATGTATGTATGTATGTGTGCAAGGAGAAGAACGTGAAAATCACTGAGCTATGGTCAGTGCTCTGCTCACGCAAGGCTGTCACAGTGTGTGTGCGTAATCCAGAAATCAAGGACTACAGCGTAGGATCATGTTGGCTGCTGCAAATTTGCTTCCTAATTATGTTTTGTGTTTAGTGTGTTATTAAAATAAGTATGTGCTCCCCTTGCCCACACCTCCTCACAGAAGTGGGATATTGCCAAGAACCTACAAAAGTGGGCACCAGGAGGAACCACTGTGAAATTAAGTGTTTGCCACAGATAACAGAGAAAGTAGATAATGCACTCACAGATAATTGAGGATTTATCATATTCTATTTTCCCCTCTTCTGCCTCAAAAATAGTAAATTAGATTTCAGTAAAGTTTAATAATATTATTGTATGACATTATTTAATGTAAGACTACATTTAATTAATGTCTAAGTTTAAAAGAAGATTAAGCTGCATTTTTCTCTCTATCATTCTCTCGCCTCCATCCTACTACCCTTATAATGTCAGGAAAGAGCAAATAAAAGCTAAGGGGTAGAATTGATAGAGTATTGGGTCTAGATTCAGGAAGACCTGAGTTAAAGTCTGACCTCAGCCACTTACTACAAGTGTGACCCTGGGCAAATCATTTAACCTCTATTTTGCCTTAGTTTCTATCTGTAAAATGCAAATAATAATAACACCCACCTCCCAGCTGAGTGACACAGTGGACAGAATGTCAGGCCTGGAGTCAGGAAGACTCATCTTCTTGAATTCAAATCTAGCCTCAGATACTTATAAGGTGGGTGACCCTGCGCAAGTCACTTAACCCTGTTTGCCTCAGTTTCCTCATCTGTAAAATGAACTGGAGAAGGAAATGTTAAACCACTCCAGTATCTTTGTGAAGAAAACCGTTGTGAAGAGTTGGACAGTATTGAAAATGATTGAATAACAACCCTTCGCAGAGTTGTTGTGAGGATCAACTGAAATAATATTTGTAGAGTGCTTCACACAATGCCTGACACATAGTAGGTACCATAGAAATGTTAGCAATATCTCTTTCATAGGTGGAGGAAGAGATGTAGACTGTGGTCGGATAACGGACTGGGACAGAATGAAAAAGTCGGGCCCCAAAAGGAGCCTCACTCTGCCACCTCACCCCATGTCACATCTAAGCAGCTTGTGGTTGTTGGATCCTAGCATTTAGACTAGAAAGGGCTGTGGAGATCATGTAGTCTGCCTCCTCATTTTATAAAAAGAGGAAATGGAGGCCTCAGAGAGATCAGTGGATCATCCAGGCGTTTGGTATCGACACCCAAGCCTCTGTATTCGAGCTCTCTGTGTACTGTTTTATGCCGCATCCCAGGACTCCACACCTTCTGTGCAGCACATGAGTATAGGGTGATGTTTTCCACTGCCTAGGTATTTCCCAGAGCACCCAGGGCAATCAGTCAGTGGCCAGAGTCTTATCGAACACCTGCTGTACACAGACACCGAGCTAGATGCCAAAGCCACTGTCCCCAAGGAAGTGATCCTCAGGGGAGATGAGCTGTGTACGAACACAAGAAGATAACAAACAACACCAGGCTGCTGTGGTAAATAGTGGCCAAAGGATGTGGTTGATTATCAGAGCTGCCCAATTCCCAGGCCTCTTGGGTTGTTGTGAAGAAAATCTTATGTGAGCTGTGAGATGTATACTGTGTCTTCCTTTTGCCTCCCTTCCCTTCTCCTCCCCTCCCTTCTCCTCCTCTACTCTAACCCTAATTGGACTCTCCTCTCTTCTCCTTTCTCCTCTCCTCCCCTCCTCCCGTCCTCTTCCCTCTCCTCCCCTCTCCTGCCCTCTCCTCCTGTCCCCTTTCCTCTCCTCCCCTCCCCTTCCCTTTCTTTTTCTCACTTCCCCTTCCCTCCCTTCCCCTCCACTTTCCTCTCCTCACTTCCCCTTCCCTCCTCTCCCTTCCCCTCCCTTCTCCTCCTTTACCCTAACCCTGGAACTCTAACTGTAACCCAGCCCTCCTCCTATCTCTTCCCCTCCCCTCTCCTTTCCTCTCCTCTCCTCGTCAGAGTTTAGGTATGGGAAAGATGAGTTCAGACTGGAGCCGAGGTAGTCAGGAAAGGCCACCCTGAGAAGGTAGGATTCAGGTAGGGGTTTCCTAGACTGTAAGCTCCTTGAGGGCAGGGCCCCTCCTTTATGTCTTTGTATTTTCAATGCTTAGAATCCTTCTGGGCACCTACGAAGTACTGATTAAATGTTTAATGCTTGGCTGAAAGGTCAGTCCAGTCCAGACAAGAGGGTATGATGGATGAAGGCAGGCTGTCTGTATCATTTCCCTTCATGCATTATGAATTCCAGTCAGACTGGTTTGTTCCTGTTCTTACTCTAGGCTTTGGAATACATGATCCTCCATGCCTGGGAAGTGCTCCCTCCTCCCATCTGCTTCAGGAGCCCAGCCCTGCTCTGGTGCACCCTGTCACACAAGGCCTTTCTTTCTCTTGTTCCCCTAACCCCGAGTTAAACTGCTTTGAATTGGGATGCTATGAGTTTGCTAGAGCTAGAAGGAACCTCAGAGGCTAGCTAGTCTGACCTCCCCATCTTGCATATTAGGAAACTGAGGCTCACAGATGTGCAGTGACTGGTCAGCATCAGTGGTAGGCTCTGGATCCAGAGGCGGGGCTCTTCTTTGGACTACAATGCCTCCACAGGAATGTACGCACTCTTTGTGGTTACTCCTCTCTCCAGTAGGAAGGGGGGAAGGGAATATACATTTGCGTAATGCCCACTTTGGGCCAGCCCCAGTGCTGGGTACTGTAAAATCCTTACTGCATTCGATCCTCACAAGGACCCTGTAGGGTAGGGTACTGTTACTATTCTTATTTTATGGTGCAAGAAACAGAGGTTATGTGACTTACCAGGGCCACACGGATAATGAGTGTCTGAGGCTAGATTGGAGTGCAGGTCTTACTGACCCTAGGCCCAGCACTCTATGCCCTGCTCTACCAGCTGCCTCTCATAGAATATAAATTCCTTGAAGGCTGGGACTTTCTTGGGCCTCTGTTTCCAGTACCTACATATGGTAGACCCCTAATGATTGATTACCAGGAAGAAGGAAAACACATGATCCAAAGACCAGGTGAAGAGAACCAGGGCGACCAAAAGCTACGTGTTTGTTGAATGGCCTGTGAGGAGCCAAACTCACCTGAAGATCACGTAGGGGAAGAGTGGCAGATAAAGTTGGAAAGAAAAGTTAGGTCCAGATTGGAAAGGACATTCAATACCAATGTAAGGAATTCGTACTTTGTCCTATAGGCATCATCCTCTAGATCCAGGAAATGCTTAAAGGGATTGACTTGATAAAGAGAGGATTTTAGCCAGATCCCTGTGGCAGTGGTCTGAAGCTTGGGTTTTTGGGGGGCAGATGGGAGAGGAGGGACAAGGAGGGACAAGAAATGATAACAGGGAGACAGATGAGGAGGTTGGTAAGATAGCTCAGGCATAAAACATTAAAGGTCACAGAAATGTGAGTTTAGAGATGGAGGGGTGGGGAACCTGCAGCCTCGAGGCCCTACCCCACCCCAGGTTAGACCTTGGAGATAATTTAGCCTCACTCAGTCCTTTTATAGGAGTGACATGCAAGGTCACAAAGGTAGTAAGTAGAGATGAGATTTGAACCCAAGTCTTCTGGCTCTAAATCCAGGGGTTCTTCCACAAGAATTTGACCTGGGATGGGAACAGTAAGAACGGAATAGGATGATCGATACGATGGGCATTTTTGAAGTAATAATCAAGACTGCCTGGAAGGGGTATGAGAGAAGGAAACAAAGGTGACTGCAAGCTTAAAGCCAGTCTAACTGGGAGGAAGCTGGGATTAACTAGAATCTGGAAATCTGGAAGGAGGTTTTCGGGGAAGATGATGGTTTAAGTAGATGCACAAAATGACATGGTATGGTTCTCTCTGATGCCCTGCTAATGATTGGAAATGAGAGACTGAAATCCGAGAGAGAGATCAGGTCTGTGGATGACAGATCTGGGAGATACTTGTGCAGAGTATCGTTAGAAATAGTGGGAAGCATGGATTTGGACTTGCTGAAGGGCCAGTTTTTTTAAACTGAGTCAAAGAGTCATCATCATTCTACTTAGCTTTTCATATGTTTTTAGTATTTTCTGTGAGAAGAAAGGCTATAGATGGGGAATAAACAACCAGAGCTGAGGCCAGAGGTTTTGATTTTGAGTGCTGACTCTGCTGCTTACTGCCTGTGTGACAGCAGGTGAATAACTCCACCTCCGGGAGCCTCAGTTTCCTCATCTGTCAGATAGGGATAATAATACTTGCATTTGCCTCTCATGAGGTTGTTGTGAAGAAAATGCTTCATAAATCCTACAGCTGCACAAACATGTATTCTGTTATTGCTGATAATGAGGATGGTGATGCACTGAAGAGATGATTGTTAGGATGAATAATTACACCATTGCCCATGGGAAGAGGCAGGAGTATGTTCTCTTAGGGTAGGCCTTTAGTATTTTAAATTTGGGAGCTGTTTCTATCAGGGGGTTAGTGATAAAATTGATAGTGGCCATAGGACTTATCACTTGGATGGATCTTAGCAGTCGGATCATCCAACTCTTTCATTTTATATATGAAAAGGTCACTAAGTACGCTCGTAGAATTTGAACCCAGAGCCTCTTATTCCAGTGTGACATACCATCTTAAATCCCTCTTCCCTTCGGGTAAATTACCAAGTGCTTTGACTCCCTGGCTTCTGTAGGACAATGCTGGTCAGTGGCAGGAAAAGGGTTTGACCATTGTACAGCCCATCTTTTGATGTCTTGTATTTGCTTCTTTAAAAGAGTAGATTTTATCTCAAGAAAACAATAAGTATTTTTTTTAAAAAGCATTTCAGCTGATATTATAATTCAGCTCCGGCAGCTAGCCCAATGGAAGTTTAAGATTTTGGGTGCCATGCCTGCCACTCTATCTAAATACTCTTGCTACTTGGGCTGCCAGATCAAAGAGTTTCTTTCAACTGTGGGTGGTTGCTTTTTTGGGTGTTTGCTGGTGGCTGTTTTTAATTTTAATTTTTATCTGCCCTTTGTAGTATTTTGGCATCCTTTATTTCTGCTCACATGTTCTATTTCTTGTAGGCCAAGAAGTTTGAAAATGTACCAAGTTTGAAGAGTTTTAAGAAGGTTGGGTACATATCAGAGCCAAGGCTTAATTAGCCTTCGTTGGCCAATGGGATGTATTATAATGCTCTAGGAGCCAATGGGAATACTTTTTAAAATGTAGAGTCCCTGGTTAGTGTAGTTGTCTTTATTTATCCACTCTCATTTGCATACATACTGGGTGGTGCCTGTGGTGATATAATTGGGTCATTTTTATGCTTTCAGATGACAATTACCAGTGTCATTTTGTGTTGTGATTTACCTGAGAACATTTAGGGGAAGAATTCACTTGGTTTATCAGTGCCAACTCTCTGGGCTATTTCAGTCTTCTTGGAGACAGAATACAGATGGAGTTCTGGGGGACACTTTCCCACGTTTGGGGACTATCTCTTTGTTATTTATTCTTCTTCTAGAAAAGTTCAAATTTGAGTCACTTTTCTGGTGAATTTGAAGATGAAATTTCCAGGGGTCAGTTGGTATAATTTTATTGAAAAAAATACACGGGAAAAGGAATAGTTTATATCCCACAGTTGTAAAATCATGAATCTGTGAAGATATCTTCAAACCTACTCATTATGGATGGATTATTATAATTTTTAATTACACGGACCGAGATTCTCATTTGATGCAATTCCATGAGAAGTCCTGTGGAGTTAGGCAGAATGGAATATTTTCCCTATACTTGGAAACGGAAAGTGTAGAGGGTCAGCCAGTTTCCTGCTGGGAATTCACTATGCACATATGCTAAGAAGTAGATATATGTTGTTCAAAAAATGTGAGCCATTCTCTAGTGCTGGAAAGGAATGTAAAATGATCTATTTTTCTAAAGGTGTAGAATTGATGAGGCAAACAGAAGTATATGAGTGGTTCATTTGTGCTCTAGTTTTAGATATACATAATAGGATGGAGAAAGGGCTTATCGCAGTCCCAGGGTAGTTGGTGAGATGTTTGAAGATAATAGGGGATTATACTAGATTTGACTTGGGTTTTTCCTCCCCTACTATACCTAATGGTAAATTTGTCCTGTGCTCTCTGTCAAAGCAGAAGATTGTCTATTCACATAACTTGGTTCTCAGATGTGAAATTCTATGTTCTGAGAATTTTTGGCATATGCATGGCTCATTTTACAATGGCCTCTCTTAAAAGGACATCCCACTGAATAGCTAGCTCCTGTTCAAATTTGGCCAAACATGTCCATGGAAAGTCATTTTAAAAATAAGGGGAGGACAAAGCCTTTGTTTATGTCTCAGCAGAGCAGGCTAGCTCTCTTTTTGAGATGATGGGAAATGGACTTTGTGGGAAAAATGAGAGCTTTTCATAATTTTCACACTTTCTCCACTAGACTTTTTAAAAATGTATTTGTAACTTTTTGATGTGGGAAAGGATGTACAGTAGGCTCAGAACATTTGTCAGTTTGTCTACCTTGATGTTTTCAAAAAGTTAACCCTAATTAAAAAAAAATTCTGTTGCTTTTTACCAGGTCCTTGAGTTAGAGAAACCTCTGATTTGGGAAAATAAAAGGTTTCTTTGACTGGATCAGAGAGTGCAGTGGAGTCAGTAAAGGAAAAGGCAGGGACGGGTGTAGATGTAAGGCTTCTCAAGAGGTGATGAGGTTTCCAAAGTAACATTAAATTTGTTTAAAGTCTTGGATATCATATTTTGCAAAGGTGAGAGAAAATGTGTTTAATGGAAAGAAGAGATGGTGATCAGTCATGGCAGAGAGCAAGGGCTAGATGTTTTTCAGAAGGGTGGCAGGAATTGAAACTACCTTAGAGAAAGTCATAGAAAATTGATAGTGAGATAGCATGACAATGTTCTAACAATAAAGGGAATTTCGGACCAGTAGGTTCTACTTGGGCCAAGTAAATAGAATTTCCTTTTAAGCTTTGAGTAGCTTTGCTGTTTTATAATTTTAGGGGGAATTTCAAATGACCAAACAACAATAATAATCGGATTGCTAGGGGCACAGTCCAAAATATCTTACATTATACTAGAAATATGATGCCAACAACTATAAAATTTTGTATTGGAAAGAACTTTTCAGAGACCATTTATCTACGCTATCAGCTTAATTTTACAAATGAAGAAAATGAGTACTAGTGAAGGCAATTACTGTACCATGAAAATCCAACTTTTAGGATACCAATGTGTAACATGATGGATTTTCCTATTTCTTATTTGATGAGAAATATTTTACTTAAATAAAAGTGATGTCAAGTTTATTTTTCATGGATAATTACTCTGAATTGAAGTAACAGGAGTAACATCTGGATTATTTGAAGTTAAGGAGAAAATAATTAATTATAATGGAAGTGCATTAGATTTTTAGTATAAAAGGGTACATTCCTTTTATTAACTCTATTATAATCTTTAAAAGAACTTTTTTCTTGAGGAAATGAGGAAAAGTATCGTGTGCGTGAAATAAATTAATAAAGAAGAGTGGAGAAGGAATGGCAAGAACATGGTCTAAAGATAGATTGTAAATAGCTGAAAAGCAATTCTACTAGATTGTGATATAGAAATATAATGGAATGTTACTGTTGTAAGTAATGATGAATGTGAGGAATATAGAGAAGCTTTAGAAGACTTACATGAACTGGTACAAACTGAAGGAAGAAAAGTAAGGGAAAATAAGCACAAATGGCAGCCATGATATATACTGAAAGAATCAAAAAATCCAAACCAAGTCCCATAATGACTAAGCTTGTGCCAAAAGATAAGCTGTCTCCCTCCTTTCTTGGTAGAGGCGAGGGTGCCTGTTTGTAAAGTGGTTGATGCTGTCACTCTCAAATGCTGTGTTGGTTAGTTGGGGTAAATATGTATTTTATTTACTTTCATTTGTTATTTTTTTATAAGGGATGGCTTTCTGGGTGGGGAAAGCAGGGAGGGATGTATTGGAAAATGAAGGTGATGCAAAATGTGTCTATATTTTTAAAATGAAAAATGGATAAGGTAAGGATAGAGATTGTGGACCTATGATTTCATCATCATAGGCTATTTCCAATTGCAGAAACTTCCTCTACCAATACAGGTCAATATCTTCTATGCAGAATCAGCCCAGTTCACTGAGAAGTTGAATGACTTACCCAAGGGAACATAGCCAGTATATATCAGAAGCAGGGCTTGCACCTAGATTTTCTTGCCAGACTTTGAGGCTGGCTCTCTACCTACTGTACCACACTGTCTATAAACTAATTAATAGATTAAAAGAAAGGATTAGAGTACTAAAGTATGTGGCAAGTGTGTCACTGATAAAATATTAGCTTCCTCCCCTTAGCAGCCAGATTGCAAACTTATTAAGGGTAGCGTTTGTGTTGCATACATATTTGTATTTCCTATACTGCACAGTACAGTGTTGAATACTTAATAGGGACTCAGTAAGTATTATTGTTTAAGTCTATCACTCTTTCTTATCCATAAAGTGAAGAGAGGGTGGGTTCCCAGACTTACGTAGAGAGAGATAGAAGGTATCTGGCAAGATCATCTGGGCCAGCCGCCTGCTCTCATTAATTAAGGTTGTTAGACAGCGATGACAACACTGCACATGAAAGCTTCACAAATCAGATCAAATGCAACAGACAGTGTTAGCAACAAACTGAAGTTAAAGAACATGTCTTTCTTTCTGCTGAAAAGGGATGAACTACAAAAGTGGCAAGTGACGCATACTATCCATCAGTTACAAACACCATTAGGTGGTTTTGCTTAACTCTTTTGGGGGAATACAGTCAGTACTGGTGTTTGTTGGGGGTGTTTGTTAGGAAGTGTCTGCTGTGTCAAAACAAAATGTATCAATGCAGAAAGAAAAGAGAAAAATAATTAAGGTTGTTAGATAAGTACTTTGATAGAACATGAAACTGTCTGCAAAACATCCTGTAAGATTCTCTGCAGTTTTCAGATGCATTTATTAGTTAAGATTATGTCAAGGAACTTAGGATGTATTATGGAGACAGTACTATAATTTGCTGCATTGGAATTGTTCTGTCAGTTTCCTAAATGCCTTCATTAACAGTGTGGCTCCCTAATTTAAGTCATGGTCCACAGTACCTAACATTCTATGAAGAAGCAACTTGTGTACCCAGATAATGTAAAATGTTGAATTCCTTTCCCCTCCCCCACCATGTGATTGCAAACATTAAAACTCACAATAAAAAGCAATGACACCACTGGCCCATTGTTCCTGGAAAACTCTGCCGACTCTGGAGATAACAGTACTAACATCTACATTTGATTGGCCAAGGTACTCCACTGGTAGTCAAATAAACATTATTTCGTTGACAGTTATTATAATGGACATTTTACTGACAGTTAATAAAGTGATGTAGAATCCTACTTGATAATGGAATCCCTGGTGCCAAGTTGGTCGCTAAACCAAAGAAAGCCCTGGGCATTTGCAGACAACTTCATTCATGTGTTGTTACTTATTTTGCTCCTGTCACAGGTGACTAGACAACATTTATATCATTTGGAGGCATCCTGCTATTGCATTCTCTTTGATGCTGTGGTTTTATAGGAAATAGTTAAATTGAAGACTTGTTTTGTCATTTGTATCTTATAAGTCACGTCCGTGTGTGTGTGCGCACGAGCGTACATGCGTGCATGTGTTTGTGCATGCTCAGACATTGTCAGTGTAAGTAACTTGATCCCAGTTTTAGTCTATTCAGAGCACACTAATGTGGAGCAAAGTATTTTTCTATGGTTCTCTACATTTCAAGCTGACTTCTTTTCCAAATTGGTAAATTATACTTTTTATGGCTGGGATTAAAATAGTTGTTTTAATTCATTGGGGATGGTAGTGGGGGGCGGGGTAAGTTGACAAGTGGCCAGTACCGTACTCTGGTTAAATTGTTTCATTTTACATAAAATAACCAAAACTAAGATTTGGGGCTAGGACTAGAATTTTTGTGTCCCCATTCAAACATTTATTGTAGAGTTGTCTCTACTATTATACTATCGTGATACTTTTTCTTGGCCTGGAGGTGACCTTGGTTTCTCTGAGTGTCTTATCAATAGAGTACAAGCCTTGGCAGGTTCTGCCAAACTGGAAAGACCTTTGAGTGGAGGTCTGTGACCGACTCTATCACTATCACCTGAGAACTAGCCTAGCCAATGTAGGAGAGACTCATCACCAGATTGCCTGTAGGAGGATGAATATTTTTGCCATCACAACTGTTGGAGACCATCTGCCTCAGTGTCTTTAGCTGTAAAAACGAGGGGACTGGATTCAGTTTTAGCTCCTTTTGGTAGATCATAAAGGCATTATGATCTGTGCCAATCAAACCCACAAAAAGGTAACATTTAGAGTTAGGATATTAATGCTTTATAGAAAGAGGTTGTTTAGGCTGTCCCCCTGCTGCCTCCCAGATAAGGTCATTTATGATCTGCTTCATTAAAAAAAAGAGGGAAAATTTCTGAAACCATTAAGACATTCGTGTGTGTGTGTGTGTGTGTGTGTGTGCGCGCGCGCACATGCACAGATGCGGGTGTGCATACAGTTTATGAATTTGGCTTAAAAACTGATAACTATATAACTGTTTTCCTTTATAATCCAATGTTTTTATTTTATATATTTAAAATGTTATTTTGAGAAGGTATTGACAGGCTTTACCAGACTGCCAAAGTGCCATGTGCTCTGTGACCCAAAACAGGTTAAGAAACCTGTTCTAAAGCCTCACTATCTGAGTAATCAGGATCTTTTTTTTTGTGTTGGACTTAATAAAATGGAGTTTAAGGTAGGTTATAATAAAATGGTAGTATTTTCATTAGGGCACGTCTTTCTATTTAGTGTTTTTGATTCTACACACACACACACACACACACACACACGTAAATCTCACTTTTCCTTCCCTCCCTCCCCCACCTTGATCTTTTTATTTTTATAATGAGATTATACAGTACTATTTTATTCGTTCTTATAAAGGCATTTTGATGACCTCTGTCTCAAATAATTATATTAACTAATAAAAAAGCTTAAAAATTGCCACTCTCTTGAAAGTGTATTTCTAAAGACTTTGTATGAGCTTAGTAGAACAAATAGGAAGCATTTTTGCTATATAAAATGAGATCAGTGAGAAATATACACATTATTTACCTAGAAAAAATTTTCTTCGGAGAAAAAAAAATTGAATCATATTTGTATTTAAAACCAGTGAAGTAAAATTGTATTTGAGGTGTGAGCTTAAAATTCAGAAAGGATGTGGTATTGGTAGTAAACAGATATTTCCTCTAAAAATTATGCACAGTATTTACGTTTGGTGTCAAAATACGCAGTACCCAGAGACAGGTGGCTTCAACCTTAAGGTTGTGATTATATGTACAAAATTAAGTAGAGTTTCAGAGTAATTATCCGAATGAGTATTTCTTGGCCAGATTGTCAAAACCCAGTAGTGCTGAGCATTCAGAAGGCTCTTAAAGACTTGTTGATCGCAAGGATCCTTCTGGTTTTTCTTTTGTTTGTTTTTGTTTTGTTTTTGCTTTTATAAGCTTAGCTTATCCTGTAGTTTTTCCTTCTGATTCTTCCTGTGGACACCATCACTGGCCTTATTCCTGCCTCATGGTTTTTTAAATTCTTTCCTCTTTTATTCATTCCACCTTGTGTGTGTGTGTGTGTGTGTGTGTGTGTGTGTGTGTGTGTGTGTATGTGTGTATGTGTGATCCCTTCTCCTGTTCTCTTCATTTGAAGCCCCAGTGGGACTTTACTTTGGATATAAGCAGTTGCTGACATCTAATTTAAGGTCTCTGTGGCAGACTTCATTCACTCTTTCTTCTTTTTGCCTTAACAAAGTTTGATTTTTCCAATAACTATTTTTAGGTATTTTCTTTCCTAACAGCATTAGTCATACCAGATGTTACTAGGGAGCATATGAATTCCTTAATCTTTAGGTATATTGGTACAAATCAAAGGCCCTAGATTCAAGGCCCAAATCTGCCACTTAACTACCTGTATGGTTTTAGGCAAGTTAGTTAATCCCTCTGGCCTCAGTTTCCTCATCTGTAAAATGAGAGCTTGGACTAGATGACCTCTGGGTTCCCATCTGAGTCTAAATTGGTGAAACTATGATGTTTCAATATTTACCAGTATGTGGATGGATATTGGGCTAGGAATAATTGATGGAGAGAATTCAAGGACAAACAATGTTCTGACTCACATTGAAGCAGATTTGGGGGCTTCACTTGTCCTCCATTCTCTGCTTTATAGAGATAGAATGTAGTGGGAAGAGCAGTACATTAGGACTATGGTCACTAAGTTCTAGGCTCACGTTTGTTTTTAACTAGTATGATCTTGAGCACGTCTTTTTACCTCCCTGGGCCTCAGTTTCTCTGACTGATCTCTGACATCTGCGTCAGTTCTCAGCTCAATGAGCCAACAATCAGTAGTCTTTCTAGATATTCTTATAGAGTTGTCAAAGATGTGTGTTTAGATAGTTCATAATGCGCCATGCTTTATGGGTGCTTACGTGTGTGCAGAATTCTATTCCTTAATGATCTGGGGGTAGATTAATGGAAGTCCTCTGAAAATTTGGTCCCCAAACTAGCTAGCCAGATTATAGTAAATGTGTTTAATGTTGCTTGCCAGGACAACATGGGGGTTGGGGGAACTCAGCCAAACTGCTCACATTTCCAAATGGGATTGGGAATTTTTTCATGATATTTAATTTAGAACTTATTCCAGTTTATTGACAGGTGTTCTGCATTTCACAGTTCTAGGTATATAATTACATAGTCTGAGGTACCAACACTTTGCAAGAACCCAAGATCAATAGAGAGAGAAGACCCATTTCCCTTTGGCTTTCCCATGGGCACAAGGCAGTATTTCATTCTCTTTACAGAAGGGAGAAAGCCTTTCTCCAAGTCACTCCATCCAGGATCAGTTAATCCTCAGGTCTAAACTGTGGCAGTGCAGGTTGGCTATTTCACCCAGGTCAAGCTTAGAAAAAGTGTAGGCACACTTTAAATAATATCACATGTGGTGCTCATCCCACAATGCCCTGAGCCATATTCCTTTCTACCCATGGAGACACTGTTGCCTTTTACCTTAAGTCAAGGCTGGATATTGAATCACAAGATTTTAGAGCTGTAAGTTTATCAGTTAGAATTCTTCAAATGAGATAAAGTGTGGAACAATGCTTTACAGTTTGACATAAGTGCTAGTTATTTTTATTATCTTCAACAACAATAGCAAATTTATGGACCACTTATTTACTAGACACAAGACACTGTGCTCGGTGCTTGGGAGATGAAGGAGGAAACAGATGAGTCCCCTCAAAGAATTTCAAGTCTAACAATGAGGTTAAGATGTACGTAATAAAATATGATGATACCATGTAGGAAGTAATGAGGACAAAGGTGAAATCTAAATAAAGTGCTATCATATCATTTGAGGGGGGGAAGGACATTCCTCTTATCTGGGGAATAGCAATGAAAGCAACTGGAAGACAGGAGCATTCAAGCTGGGCAGTGAAGAGTAGGATTTCCACAGGCAAAGAGGTAGAACAAGGTTGTTTGAAGGATGGGGAGAAGTGCCTTGTTATACATGGGAGAGAATGGGACAAAATTGAGAAGCAGCTATATGTTGACTTGAGATGGAATGTAGAGTGCCTGAAGGGGAAATAGAATGGGAAATAAGATCAGGTAGGTAGGTTGGAGAGAGGTCAATTTTAACATCTTTTTTTTTTTTAAATCTTTAATGTTAGATGAAGAAGTTTGTAGCATCCTAAAAGCAGAAAAAATCTGACTTCCAGTATAGCTGCATTTACTAGCTGTGTGACCCTGGGCAAGTTATTTAGCCTCCTTCAGCCTCAGTTTCCTCGTCTGTAAAATGGAGATAATAATTGTTGTAGAGCTATGTAAAGCATTTTGTAAACCTTAAAGTATTATGTAAACGCTAAGAGGATGATGATGGTGGCAGTTGTGTAAAGGAAGTCTTTAGAGAAGTGACAGGCACTCCGTTTTACAGCTGAAGAAATTGAAGCTCCGGGCAGTTGAATGATTTGCCCAGAATTACAGAGCTGAAACTGACACTCACCTCTTCTCATTTTGTCTTCAGGATTCTTTTAACTATACCTGGCTCCTCCCTTCTCGTAGTTAACTTTTCCTAATACTCTGTGGACATGGTGCTTCTAAGATTATGACAGTCCACTCCAAGGAGGGAAACTCAGGCCTACTGCTTGGAAAACAAATTAGAATTCTGGAAAACTGGCATGGTTTATTTTTAAAAATAATTTTATTGATATTTTTTCTTTTTATATCACCAGGATTTCTTCCAGCAGTCTTCTTTTTCTCCTCACAGACAGCCATCTCATAACAAATACTTTTTTTTAAAGAAAAAGAGAAAGAAGACAAAGGAAATCAGCAAAATTAATCAGCTCATAAAAAAGTCTGAAAATATATGCCATGTACCATACCCACAGACCTCCTACCTATGCAAAGGAGCAAGTGTAGAAGACTCCAAATTAATTTGATTTCGCTTCTTTCATTCTTTTGTTTATTTTTATCTCACTTGGAAAATTTGGATTTTGTTCTGCAAAAGGGAGACTTGAAATGGATTTAACTTCTTAAATATTTGTTTATTGGTATTTTTGAACTTTATTCCATGTTAAAATTATGCCAGAATATTTATGTATACATAGTCATGACTCTTCTATTGAAGAAAGTATGTTTTAGAGGCATGTTGCATTGCCAGAAAGTCACAAGAGATAGGATTAATACAGAATGAGATCCAAGACTTGAATTTCTCATTGCTTTGTCTCTTTCTTCCTTCAGGAAAGATAGACCTTGACTCCACTGCTAGGATTGTCTCCTGGCCAGGTGTCAGTGCCCCCTATGGTCTCTGGTACCTGGACTATGAGAGCCCCCTTAGTGATAGCTTTCCCACAGCCCTGGCTTGCTCTTGGGACCTTGGTACCAAAGACAGCAGCAATACTGTTTGCTCTAGATCACTCCTGCCACATACTCAGAGCTGAGCAAACTAGACCTTCCCCCGAGCTGGTTCCATGCCCAAACTAACTCTGTGTTCCTGGAGGAGTTTCTGAGTTGAGGTATCACTGTGTACACAGGCATATATTTTTATGTACTTTGGTACTTCAGGAATCTTGGATGTAATCAGTTTGGGCATTCTCCTGTGCCAATGTGGATCCTAATTCCTCGGTGTCTCAGTGGATAGTCTTCATGAGTTGCCACCCCCTCCCTGAAAAAATCACTTCTTTATTGCCTAGCCAAAGATGAGCCCTTGTAGCCTTAGCAAGGTTGGTCCATGGCCAACATACTTATAGTCTGCTGGCCTCATTTCCAGCTTCCTAGGATGTGGAAGAGCACAACTGCCATGGCTTTCAGGAACCCAAGGTCATCTCCATTTCATAATGAAGCAGCATGCTATAGTAGAAGGAACTGGAGTCCATGGCCCTAAGGTCCAAAATTGCCTCAGAATACCAGCCTGGCTGTAGGCAAGTCCCTTAAGTTCCCTGACCCCCTGCTTCCCTCTCCCCGTGATCGCACAATTCAAATCCAGCATTTAAAAGTCTTTAAGAACGACATTTTTGAATATTTGATCCTGTCTAGAAATTATGAAAGAGAGTAATTGTTGTTTGATACATGCTATAGTAGAAATTACTATTTAGAATCTAAAATTAGCAAATGGTATGTATTCCATTACTCTAGGGAGGAGGCTTTTAACCTGTTACTTGTGAGCTTTTTTTTTAATATTGGGATAACTGTATTTCAAAATAATTGATTTCCTTTGCACTACTATGTATTTCACTTTATGCACTTAAAACACTCTGAGACAGGGCCCATGCCACAAAATGGTTAAGAGCGTCTGCCCTTGGATAATCAGAAGAATACCCACTTTCTGCCCTTGGTACCTTTTTAGTATCAGTTCCTACACTCTGGCTTGTATGACACAGAAAAGGTTGTTTGCATGTTGGGATAAATCTTTTTTGATTAATAGTACAACTTGTGGACTTGTAATCAGGAATGTCTTATCAGCAGCTTTTCAAAATTTGACATTCCGCATGGAATGTGCCAGTGGCAGAAATTTAGCACTCGGTAAATGTTCCAGTTGAATTCCACACACATGAATTATGACAAGTCCGACTGCCTGTGCTGTGGTTTGTTGTGTCTGCCTCGGTTCCTACTTTGAAAGTTGCAGTTGCATTTGGTCATTGAAGTTTATTTTCATAGTCTGGCCAAACCAGCAGGATCCCCATGCACTGCAGGGGAACAAAAAACATTAGCCGTAGAGTTAAAATGTGTAATAGATAAAAATTTCAAGACTTTGTTGCATCATATCCAGGGACTTATGGGCTTATTTAAGATATACTGCTTGATTTAATTTAGATATCTAATGGATAGAAAAGCCTTTTAGTATCACTCAGAAAAGAAATGCCAAACATTCAACCATGCTTGGTTGAAATACTGTTAACGGACGTGCAGTGTGCATATATATCTTACTGCCTTACATGATGGAGTGTTAAATATTAGTTGGTATTTTAAAGGTGGTAAGAATAGTTTTACTATGTAGATTATGCTATAGGGTAAAGCATTCACTTTTTTTTTAAAAATCTGTTTTATGAAATATTTGTTAAATTCCTTTAAAATGACTTTAAGCTTTACTTTAGAAATATTTATTTCAGGAATTTTTTCTTGAGTAAAATATGCCTGGAACACTTTCCCTCTTTTTCAATTACAAATTTAAATGGTAAGTAGCTGGGCTGGGGAGCTTATATATCAGCATTTACTGAGGATCCTAATGTTGGGGAAAAACTTAACTTTTCTTTGGATCATTTGTAGCAAAATAGAAAATTGCTTGAGAGGTGTGGGTTCTATTTGGATAACTTCCCTGTGGGAGGAGAGAAACCCTAGCATCTGTGCTTGCAGTAAGGGCTCTTTGGTAGGAGAGGAGCAGTTGTTGTTTAGGAGGTTGTAGGCTTTGACTTTCTCACTGACTTTAAAGAGGCTCTGGAGGGTGATGAGTGTGGTGGTGGTATTGAGAAGCAGACTGCCGGCAGAAAGTTTGTTATGCATCCTCTTTAACATTTCAGTACTTCTTCACTAACCTATGCTTTTGCCAACATGGGCACTGTTCCCCTTGATGTCAATCATAATCCCTTTCTGTTTGGATGGCCAGCCATCAGCTGCTGACCCACTTAGATGAGCATCTTCAAACCTAGCTGGCCTGTCACAGAGCCCATGTTCGGACACTTTTTTGCATGGATTGACCTTTGAATTTTGGGGTTCCACTGGCATATAGCCACCTCGTAATCCGAAGAGAACTTTAGGGGAGGTTTTCCACATCCCAGGTATTAAAAGCACAGTGACTTTTTAAATAAAGCTTTGCCATTAGATTGCCATGCATTTGCTCACTCAGTCTCTACAGTGGGGACAAGAAGGAAGGGGTTGTATTTGTAATTAGGGGCTGATCACCATTTTTATCAGAAAAATATCCAACTTGTTTGTTGGGATCAGCTGAGAACTCCCCAGAGATGAGTTCTTCTAAAAGGACAGTTGAACTGTGTTGGAGCTTTTATTCCCAAGTTGTCTGTCCCTTTTAAGTTGTTTGCAGTCATGACCCACCAGCTTAAACCCAGAAGACTTTCTTCTGACTTCTCCAGTAACTTGATGGAAGACCCAGTTCTTAGTTCTGTTTTACAGTGAAAAGTGAAATTTGTCACAATGCATTTCAGAGCAATTTTCTGAGCTGTACCTCAGGATAGACAAAGAACTGGACAACTTGGTTTGTTTCCATGAGGTCATTTTGATGATTGGAAATAAAAAAATTGATTTGAGAAGCTCGAAGAACTCATGTCTTCATGTTTTTCAAATATTTGAGTTTTATTAAAAAAATCATACTCTAGAAAATATCAGTGAACCCTGAGTTAGAAATAGTGTGTTTGTGTGTGTGTGTGTGTGTGTGTGTGTGTGTGTAGAAGGTTGTGATAAAGAGGGCTGGGAGAGATGAGGGACATTGCTGTAAGGTATAGATAGGTATGTGCACTACCTTGGAATAAGTGAAATCATCTCTCTCTCTCTCTCCCCCCCCCCCTCTCTCTCTTTCCCCCCCCCCTCTCCCCCCCTCTCCCTCCCTCTCTCTCCCCCTCCCCCTTCCCCTGTCCCTCCTCCTCCCCCTCCCCCTCTCCCTCCCCAACTCCCTCCCCCTCCCCCTTCCCCTGTCCCTCCCCCTCTCCCTCTCTCTGTCCCTCTGCCTCTCCCTCTCCCTTTCCCTCTCCCCCCTTTCTTTGTGTGTTTTCTTTGACTTTTTGGGTTAAACTTTGTTGAGTCTGGAAGACTCTCCTGATCCTCAAGGCTCTGAGGTTGTTCTGAGGGTTTTCATTTTTTTAGAAGTTAATTAATTGAAATTCTATTTGTGACAATTCGCCAGAATCTACTAGTAAGTTACTCATTGGTTAATAATTAACATTTCTATAGCAGCCTAAGGCTTGCTAAATGATACACAGATATTATCTTACTCATTCCTCACAACAACCCTGGGAGGTAAGTGCTGTTTTTTCCATTTTACAGATGAGGAAACTGAGACTGAGAGAGATTAAGTGACTTCCCTAAGGTCATATAGCTAATAAGTGTCTGAGGCTAGATTTGAAATGAGGGTTTCCTTTTTCAAGTTCCAGCACTCTATCCAGCATCCAATATCTAGTATTAATACAATTAATACAATAATAGTAATTTGAGTATTGAATATTAATACACAGCCAGTATTAGTGACTTTATGCTCACTTATTCCTTCAACAAGTATGTCTTGAGCGATGTTGCATAATTTTGGTGTGTATGTCAAGTCAAATGAGCAAGCATTTATTCCCTGTCTGCTCTGTGCCAGGCACTGGGTTTAAGCACTATGCATAAAGGGGGTGGGGTGGGGAGAAGCATGCAGCGACAGAAAGAAAATGGAAGCCCCGTAGTTATTCCCATCAATTAGGGAGATGTGCAAAAACCAAGGTGAAACAGTTAAATGAAAATTGATGGCCCAGGGTAATTAAGTGAAAACATGTGGCACAGACAGTCATTGCTCCAGAGCTTCAAAAGTGGTATTTGGAGGAGATGGGCACCAGTGTGTCTTGGAACAGGAAGAACCAGCCAGAACTCCATAATATAACACAATTTGGTTTTTAATTAAAAAAGAAGCCTTCCTCCCAAATTTATAATTTTCATCAACAATAAAGCATCATCTGAATGTAAAAACAAAATGTTACTACACAAAAACACAAACTTCCTTTATTTATGAGGGTCATTGTTTCTATTTACTTTTTTGAGTCAGGACCTATGATTTAATTGGTGTGGGGAACTCTTTGTGTGGACACTTGCTACATTGATACAGATCCCTTGAAACATAGTATACAGAGTGGGAAGAGATTTTGATTAGGCCACATCTGGAGTATTTAGAAGGATAATTGATAAACTGGAATTCATCCAGTAGAGGGCACAACAAGGATGGTCAGAAAATGGAAACCAGTATTCATGAGGGTCAGTTGGAATTGTGGATGTTTAGCTCTAAGAAGAGAAGGCAGTGAGAATTCTCTCAGTCTTTGGATATTTGAGGAGTTATCATGTGAAAAAGAGACAGGAGATTGATTTGGTTTGTCTAGGAGGAGAGACGTAGGACCATTAGGCAAAAGATGTCAGAAAGCAGATTTTGGCTAGCCATAAGAAAAAAAATCTTAGCAATCTGAGTGATATAGAAATGGAATATTGTAGCGTTTTGCTGGAGGTCCGAATTCCCTTTGACCTTGAGGTTTTTTAAACCAAGCAACCTGAATGACCGTCGTTGGTAGTGATATAGACAGATTTCATGACTGTGGTAGGAATTGAGCAAGGTGTCTTTTGAGGTTCCTTCCAATTTCTATGATTTTTTCTTATACCTTTTACTAATGTCATGATATACCTATGTTAGAGTGGGACACCAGCTTTCATTCTGAAAGCAACAGTGAGTATCACAAGCTCCCTTGTACAGTGACTTTTGGGCCTACCAGAATCTTTCAGTATATGTAATCTTTTCCCCTCAGTGCTTTGTTGTTGAAGATATTTATCATCATACACTAAAACCTTAATTAACTGGGAACTGAATTCATCTATTTTGGTTTTGTTTTTAATTTTTTTTGGATGTTTTTAGGTCTTAGAAAACCAAGACAAATGACAAGGACCAAAAAAAAGCTCATATCAGGAATTTAAAATAAATAACTAATAAAACCAAAATTTGTATTTTAAATTTGTATTACTTTAAAATTAACAAACCACTTTGTATACATTGCTTCATTTTAGTCACATGACAACAACTTGGAGATCAAATACTGGAATCAGCATATACCTAGTCCTGTTTCCTACCCATTCAGCAGTTAAAAATTTCAGTTGTAGAATGCTTCCTGATTCTCAGAATGATAACTTTAAGGCATTGCTACATCCCCGGTAAATTTATTCTTTCTCCTTCATATCTCCTTCCTTGCCTCTTGGGAAAAGAAAAAGAAAAAAACCCCACCAAACCCTTATAAGAAATGTGGTCAAGCCAAACCAATTTGCACATTGATCATGATCAAAAATATGTCTCATTCTTCCCCTTGAGTCCACGACCTCACTGTACAGTGGCGGGTAGTATGTTTCACTATGGATCTGCAGGAATCCTGGTTGTTCATGGAGTTGATCAGAATTCTTAAATGTTTCAGAAATGCTGGTCTTTACAGTGTTGTTATTGTATACATTTTTCATCAGCTCATACATGTCTTCTCAGGTTTTTCTGAAATCATCTCCTCGAAATTTCTTAAACTATGGTTAAGTAGTTCCCTTACATTCACATAATCAGTTTATCCACTTCCCAGCTGATTAGCATCCGCTTAGTTCCCAGTTCTTTGCTCCCACAAAAAAAAAAAACTTCTGTAAATACTTTTGTATACATGAGTCCTTTAAGTGTGAAATATTTTCAGTGAATTTTATTTGCTAAGACTGAACAGCAACTAGCTATACTTCAGAAAGATTTTAGCTAACATATGAGTTGAAACAAAATAATTCTCAGATTAACACTCAAAAACACTGACTTTGGTTTCAAGTGATCTGATTTTCTAGCTTCATTGTATTTATATTTAGGCATATAGGTGGCATGGAGTCAGAAGTCAGAAAGACATAAGTTCAAATCCAGTCTCAAACACTTACTAGTTGTGTGACTGTGGGCAAGTCATTCAATTTCTTGATTTCTTCATTTATAAAATGAGGGTAAAAATAGCATCCATTTCCCAGGGTTGCTGTGAGGATCCAGTGAGATAATAATTGTAATGCACTTACCATAGTGCCTGACATGTAATAAGCGCTATCATAAATATTATGATGATGATGATTCTAGCCTCATTGTACTTATAATTAGGAAACAAGGTGGCAGAGTAGATAGACTTGAAGTTAAGAAGACCTGAGTTCAAACCCAGCCTTAAATATTTACTAGCTGCGTGACCATGGGCAAGACACTTAACACCTATCAGCCTCAGTTTCCTCAGTTGTAAAATGGGCTTAGTAACAGGCCCTCCCTGCAGAGTTGTTGCATGAATCAGCTGAAATAATATTTCTAAAGTACTTAGCATGGTGCCTGGCTTATAGGAGGTGCTTTATAAATGCTTGTTATACACTCTGCCATCTAGCAAATCTGGCCTTCAGTCTGTTCTTAACACAGGATACTCTATCCCTTTGCCTTGTACATCTTGTGCACCTTGCAACTTTATTGGAATTCTGTGGGCCGACTTCTGACTTCCTTACTGAGAGGATGGAAGAACATAGGTTTTTTCATCAGTTTTCTAGAACCAAGATTGTTTAGTCTAATTGGTGCTGGTTTGACTAATTTAGTATTGTTCTTGTTTAAAATATCAGAGTCATGTTGTTCTCTGGCTTCTGTTTTTGTTTGTCTTCAAACAAGCCTAGCCATGTTTCTCTGAATTCCTTCTATTTATTATTTCTTAGGGTGAGGTAGCATCTCCTTATATTCATGTCCCACAGTTTGTTCAGCCATTCCGTAGTCAATGGGTACTCATTTGATTCTAGTTTTTTGATACAATAGTATTGAGAAATCATTCACATTTTATTTATGAGCTAGAAACTTTCCAAATTATACCCTTAAATGAAGCTCTTTTTGGCAGCTGTTGGATGATGTTTCCACAATCCGGCTAGCAGCTTCTGTAGGGGTATAAGATCCACCCACAGCCAGCACCCAGAAAGCTGCCAACAGCATGCTGGGAAAGCACAGGTTCTTTTGATCTGCTTTAATAAGGAAAGCAAGGTTAAAGGGGTTGACAAGCTTACTTTAATTCAGCATACAAATATCATTCACTTTAGTTCAGGGGAAGAGACCAACACACTGAACTTCAGAGCAAATTACAAACAAATTACAAACATCAACAGACAGACCAAATACAGATTCATAGTTACCAACATCTAGGTTCAGCCCGGGAGCTCAGAACAAGGGCTGGCCCAGAGTCACTCGAGCCACCACGGCTGTGGGGAAGAGCGCCAAGGAAGAGGAGGCCAACCCCTGGTTTTATGTCTTTTTCAATGTCAGGGGTGAGTCACACATGCGACTCACCCATGTGACCTAGAATCTTCACAAAGAGGGGACTTAAACCCACATAGTCTAAAAGCCTCTGCTGTCCCAGACATGTAAACTAGGGCCTCCCTGGAGTTAGCTCCACCTTGGGCCCCACCTTAGTTGCCAATCCACACCCACATAGGTTTTACATCTAATAGGGGTTTGGGCCTGGGGCTTAGCACTTAGTAAGACTCAATGAAATACACTGAATTACTCAAAGCAAACAAAAGCCAAACTCTTCAAGGTCACTTGTTGAACTAAGTGCTAAGGAGCCCATTTTGCTTACCAACACAGATGACTAGAATGATATCCAATGCCCTTGAAAAGTTATATGGGGGGGGGGGTTGGCATAGCTCCTTCCACCTTCTTTGTTCTACTTTTTTAAGCTCTCAAACCAAAGGAAAACTAATTCACTAATGATTAGGCTTCAACTCCCACAATTGTGTTCCTTTCTATTGCAGTCTAGAACCTAATGAGGAAAATATGACCACTCTACCTTGTGGGGCATGAGGGATAAATGAGACATCTGGGTCAGTCCCATGGCATACTTCTTCTGGATGGTTTTGCTAATCTACTTACAGATCTGATATAATAAATGAATCTATCATCCGGCTATATTTATCATGTCTATCTGTCCACCTGTCTTTCTGTTTTTTGAAACCTGGATAGAGCTTTTGGCTGACCATTTGAATTGTACCTCTTTCTATTAGCTCTCAGGCTAGAGAGGTACTCTGCACTCATCCAGGTAATCCCAGAAAAAGGAGGAGGGTTTGGTTTTTTAAGTTTAGTGTTTGTTTTATTTTTATTTTTCCTGTTACCTGGGTGCTTATGATTGGTCACTTTGGGCTTGAGAAGGGCTTGTTAGAGGCCTAGGTAGTGTTCCTTTGGTTGCCACCACCAGACTCTGCTTGTTCTAAGGCAGGTACCCATCAGCCATTGAAGGAATCAAGTGCTTGTGATTTATCACAGTTCTGTTGCCAATGCAAACAATTCCAAAAGTGACATCAAACAAAATATGTTCTTTCAATTTCAATTACTCTTTTTTTGCATCAATGAGGTTTGATAAATGCACCAAACTTTTGGTAGCATTGGCTATTCCTTTTTATTTTTATTTTTTGAAAAATGACCTCTTCGTGGTGGAAGATTTTTGTGTTGTGAATCTGGGTTTGTTTTTGTTTTTGTTTTTGCTCCACGGTGGTGTTTTGTAAACAACTTGATTGCTAGGTAGTGGCCTTAGGGAGTCTGCAGCTGCTCCTTCTCTGTTCCCTGTAGACAAATGTACAAAGTGAGGATTGCTGCAGGGGAAAATAAACAGAAGAGAACAAAACTAGAAAATACCATATATTTTATTACAGCCTCTACCTGTTTATGTGCCTGAGTTGTTTGGTAGGGGTATTCCCTAAACATTTGGCGCCTTACTTAAAACAAAAACCCACCAAAAAAACAATTCCAAGAGAATTGAATCTTAGACTTCTCATTCTACGCAGACTGTATTATTTTAAGTAGCCACACAAGTTAATAAGCTGGCTATTATCTACCAAGAGAATATATGCATTTTAGCATGTAAATAGGATTGAGAGAGAGCCTCATGCTTTTTAATGATACCCAGGATAATAATTTGGCTTTTTAAATCTCTATGAAAACAGATTGAATATGGCACAATTAATGTTTCAGCTCTTCTAGCCTTTTCTCGAAAATATTTGAATGCTATTTTAATTTATTACAATTCTTGATTAGTGCATTGGAATCTCACTACCATGCTGGCCTTCCAGTTCATGCCACAGGGTATGTGGCAGTAGCCAGGTTCTTGCCAGCACTCGCTCCAGTCGGATGGGCTCTGTTCTAAAGTGTCCCTGCCACATTCCACGTTATAATGAGTAGTAGTTGAGCAAAGTGCCGGCATATTGCGAGTGACCCGAGAGGTATTTATTTCTTTGGAGAGGGCATATTTACTGATGTTTTCCCTTTATCTTTAGACATGCCCACTCGATTTAGTTGGAAGTGAATAGGTAGCAAAGCATCAGTCAAGACAGCGACAAGGATCATTTTCTTCAAGTGTTGTCTGATTAGATCACATCTCTGCTATGAAACCTGCCGTGACTGCAAATTGCTTCCTGAACCAAAATTAAACATCTCATCCAAGTCTTCCCTCCACCAATTGGCCCTCCTACCCTCCGCTCCTATTATGTCTCCACTTTGAATGAATGGCCACTCCAACGAGGGAAGCCTGCCTGATGACTCGCATATATGGCTTCCTGACTCCCACCCCTGGGCCTTTGAACAGCCCATTCCCTCTTGGAGAAATGCTTTTTCCTTTCCTGCTTTTCTCTCTCTCCCCTCCACAGGAAGCTTGCTCAACATTTATTCCTCTATGAAACCTCCTCTGACTAATCACTAGTGAGCATCCCTTGAATTTGTCTACCATCCTTTTGATACTTGTGCCTGTATTTGCGTATAGCAGAATTAATCTTCACCTAGTTTATTCGTATGTGGGATTTTTTTTTCTTTTTCGTGTATTTTGGTCCTCTCTTCCCATTTAGGTCATAAGTAACATGGTATAAGCAGCACTCAGTTCAGTGCTGGGCTCAGGCATTGTAAATGTTCAGCCAAAGCGGCCTTAACGTCTGCTCCTCACAGATAGCATTCCATCTTCCATCTCTGTGTCTTGGCTCAGCTGTCCCCTGTGTCGGAAGTGTATTCCCTCCTCCTCTCTGCTATTTAGATTGCTAGTTTTCTTTAAAACTTCGCTCACACGTCACCTCCTACGTGGGGCTCTTCCTGATAGCCAGAGCTGCTGGGGCTTCCCCCTTCAAAATGATATTCTATTGATTTTGAATATTACGTTTATATTTATTCATATGGGTATGTGCTATTTCCCCTGGTAGAATGTAAGTTCCTTGAGGGGAGGGACTGTTTCATTTTGGGGACTATTCACAGTTCTTCTTGGAGAGATGGTGCTTAACAGATTGCTTGACAGTCTTGATTTACCACAAAAATTTGCCATGGGCTAGTCATTTAAACTCAGTTTTTTCATGTGTAAAATGAGGAGATTGGATTAGATCTGAGTTATTAACTGGGGACCATGAACTTCTTTTAAAAATATTTAAAAATTAAAAGTATTTCAGAATAATGGATTTCCTTTGTAATACTCTGTATTTTGTATTGTGCATTTAAAAATTAGCTTCATTGGTTTCACCAGATTGTCAAGGGAGTCCATGGCATTAAAAAAAAAAAGGACTTAAGAACTCCTGGACTGGAAGATAACTTCCAGTGCTTGTCTTCTGTGATGTGTGATCTCATGCCCTTGACAGCAAGAGATCACATGATCTATTTCCTCTTAATTTCCTATCACTCCAAATACAGTCTTCTGACCCATGCTTCACAATGAGCAAATGTTGTTGATTTCAAATAGCTGAAAAATAGTTTGGCAGAATGTTCTAATAGTCAAGAATGATGAATGAACTCATCCTCTCTCGCCTCCTCTGCACATGGTGAGCTGTCATAAAGCTACAGGGAAGACCAGGAGAATCAATGTGGCCTGATAGAGGCACTGAACTACACTTTCCCTAAGTGGAGCATTGCTGAAACAAGACATAATCCTTGGGCACTTTGGGGTAGAAAGTTTTGTTATGGTTTTTTTAGGGAGGAGGGGTGATTTTGCTCTATGCACAGGAGCATGCTCCCCATAGACATTTTGTTACACAGTTAACCAGATACTTTTAACTCAGCCTAAGCTGTCAATTTATGGGAAATATCATGAAGATGTATCATTAGCTTGAAACTGAGAAGCAAGCTGACTGATTGCTAAACATTTTTATGGACACAAAAAGCCGCATAGAAAATGAAAACAGTGTAACACTTACCTGATAGTGAATACTTATTTTGATGACTTAGTGAGACATGTTACAAGTAATGTTGCTTTTTAATGAGGATGATGAATAGTGGAAACTAACAGTTTAGATTTTTAGAAACTGTATCCTTTGCCAAAGGAAGTTGGTTTGCTTCATCGAAAACAAGAACAGATTTGCAGGAGTGGCCCAGGGTTCAGATTCCAGATTGGTCAGTCACTAGTTTAGTCTTGTCACTCGACCTTTAAGTTCTAAATAATTACAAGCCTAACCAATCAATAAGCCTTTATTAAGCTCTGATTATGTGCCAGGAAGTCTTGTGCTAGGCATTAGGGATTCAGATACAAAGAGCAAAACAATCCCTACTTTCCAGGAGTTTTTGATCTAATGAGCTTTTGAGATTGTCTGAAACTACCTGTTGACAAACTCCTTTGTGGACCCTTGGAATTCCTTATGCTGTGAAGAGGCCTTAAATGATAAAGGACCAATGTCTTTCTTTTAAAATATTAAATGTGAAATGATATATACACAAATACTTATCATGCATGACAACTTTTCAGTTCGAAAAGGGGATTCATCTATTAGAAAATTTGCTGGATCAGCACCTGTGGTCAGTGATGTATTTCAAGCCTCAGTTTCCCTGGCTGAGTTAGTTGGAGAAACACTGGTGTTGTCTAACTCCTTCATTTTATAAATGATGCAAAGGAGACTCAGAAAGCAAAAGTGATCTTATTAAGGTTGTATAGTTAATTAATCCTTGAAATTTTTAAAAATGAAAATAACCTTTGGAGAGAAAAAGAATCAGGAGTAACTGTTGTGGTAGCTGTGGTGTTCATTCTCCTTTTTTTGTTTGAGATATAAGAGTGTAGCTGCTGGATTTCACTTTGAAAATTAGTGATTCTGAATATTTTCATGTTTTCTTCAACCTATGGAAAAATATCATTACCAGGGTAGAAATAATGCCCTTTCCCCCCTCCTGCCAAGGCTTGAATTTAAAGCAATTTTTGTACTATTAAAAAAATAAAGCTAAGGTGCTATATTGTACCAATCATGCTAAACTATATGCTTACATGCTTTTTATGGGAGAGTTTTCTTTATTAGAGAATAGGAGCTTTTTTAATCTTTGTGCTGAAGTAGTTGGTAAACATCTTTCAGAGTAGTATTTCCGGTCTATTTTTTTTTTTTATATAATCACACTTGGTGTATTGAAATAGTCTAGCTACAAAGGTGTTTTCCTCTTGCTTCTAGACTCTTTGTCTGTTTTACTGTTTTCATGTTTAAGGAAGTGGTGGTTTGAGAAGTCACATCTAACTTAGGTTTAAAAAATATATTTTTTTTGTGTTTCAGTGTCCCAAGAGCCTTTTCTGATCAATTCCAGTTCCCGAAAAAAAACATTTGGCAATGGTGAAGCTTCCATGGCTCTGCTCTGAGCTGTGGTAGACCAGGAGTGCAGAGGTGTGATGCCCACTAGCAAAAAGGGTAAGTTAAGAAGTTTTCTTTTGAAGTCTGATATTTCTGTTGGTGTTAATATTAAATGAAAAAAAATTCTGGTAGCGAAGGACTAGAAAAAATTCACTGCAGAAAGTATACAAAGGCCCAACATTATCTGAATTTCTGGCTGAAAGGGATGTTAGCATCATTTTGAAAGCAGTAGATGCTAAACACATTTTGGTTGTATTGTTTTTTTGAATAGGCATCAAATTTATCTATAACAGCGGCATCGTGGCAGACTTAACAGTCATTGTACCTTGCAGTTAAAGATGACAAGTGAAAGACTTTTTTTTAATTCAAGACTCATGGCTTGACTTTTTAAATATGCCACATGCAAAATGTGACAAGCAGTTGTCCATTGGTTTCCATTATAACTCAGTGATAGACAGAGATCATGTCATGCTCCAAGCCTTCTAAATTTTCCTGTCGCCCTCTTAAGGAATGAAATGTGAATTGGGGCGGGGAGGGACTGGGGTATGTGCAAGTTAAGGCTAACATTTCCCCTTGTGGAGAATTCTCTCCAAAGTTTTTAATTTCCTAGGATTCAGAAAAAGTCCTTAGTGACCAGATCCTTGGAAACTTTAGCCTCTGGGAGCTCTCTTAAAAGAAGAGAGCTTCCTTCCTTCCTTCCTTCTTTCCTTCCTTCCTTCCTTCCTTCCTTCCTTCCTTCCTTCCTTCCTTCCTTCCTTCCTTCCACCTTGATGTACCCAGTGAACTGTTATATCAAATGTTCAAAGATTAGAAATAAACTGATGAAAATAAACCCCCCAACCATATATATTTTAAATTTTGGATACCGACTATAAAGCTAGGTTGAGAGACAGCGTAACAAGATATATAGAATGCTGGAAGCCTCTGTTTTTTCTATTTCCTATCTTTGTGACTCTGGGTAACTTCTCTGGGCCTCGGACAGCTCTCACTGATCTTATAGACAGGTTGTAGTCTGTGATGGTAGAGAATTTGATCCTGATGAAATCATAAATCCTTGACATATTGACATATTATCTTCATAAGGCGCTGAATAATAGATGTAAATAATCTCTTTTATACAATAAGTAGCTACGATTATTTTTAGAAAGTCCTTGTGTCTTTTGATAACAGTTCTGATCATGTGTCTTTGCCAATGTTGTGAGGTTATCTTCACAGGCTCATATTGTCAAGTTTGGTCTTTGAATTGCTAATATTGGAAACCAATATTAGTAATTTGAAATCTCTAATTGTGGGTACCTGTAAGAAATAGGTTTTATTTAATTTTAGGCAATGCAGTGTACTGGACTTGGATTCAAATTTTATCAGTCTTTTACCCTCTTTACAACTCATTTTAAAAATGAATTTTATGGAATTTTAGACTTGGATGTGATGTCAGAAATCATCCAGTGAACACATTTCCCAGACACAGAGGCCCAGAGAAGTTTTGTGCATTGCTCAGAGTCACATTTCCAGTGAGGATCTAGCCTTTTAGGGTCTGAACTCTTGTGACTTTAATGGGGCAATTTGTAATCTACCTTCCTGTAATTCAAACTCCAGTATGCTAAAAAAAGATTACATTTGCATTATTGATAGCATTCTATCTTTACTTTAAAGGAAATGGGGCAACTAGAAAATTTTCCTTTTAAAGAAGAATTTAGAAATCATTAATGAAAAGAAACAGATTAATTTTTGGGTGTGCCTTTAGATCAATTAAAAAACCAAACAAACAGATCTTTGAGATAATTTAGTCCACTCTGCTCATCTTAAAGGTGATGAAAAGAAGCTCAGAAATGTCAAAGACTTTAAAAGTCCCATATCTAGCTAACAGGAGGGCCAAGAGTGGAACCCATATCTCCTGTGACCTTAACAAGAAGGAATGGAAACTTTATTGAGTGTGCATGGAGATGAACGTTGACCAGATTGAGTCCTTCTGCATTCATTTGTGTGCCTTCCTTTTGTATTCATAACAAAATGCCATGTGAGCACTAGAATAACGTGGAATTTCCCCATTAGCCAATACGAGCTTCTAAAAAGTTGTTGTTTTGCTTACGTAGCATGAGTAACATGTCGTTTAGCAATATAATTATAGTAACTACTCATTGTTTTACTGACTGGAAGAGTGAGCACTTGAATAAACCCGTATAGCATTGCCTGCATATCAGAAAGTTGTCTCCCTTTCCTCTTGCACCATTCTTACAAGTATAAGTAGGAAAGTCTGAAAACTCTACTGATTGGTGATATCTTTGTACAGGATCTTTTTCTTCTTGATAGTGCAGCCTAAAGACCCCTGGGTCTTGTTTCCAGGCCTTCTTTTCATCTCACTTCCCCTGAACTCTCCTATATGTTTTATCTCTCCTAGCAAGAAAGGAAGCTCTGGGAGGGCAGTCACCATCTCCCTTTTGTACATGTATTTCCAGGGCTTAGCAAAGTGTTTGCTTGGTGCAGAGTAACTTAATAGGTACTGTTTTGTCCTGTTTGAAGATTATTTTTTAAAAAGGGGGGTTGACAACAACTATTATTCTATCAGTTAATAGGCAAGTGTTTTTTGAGCATCTGTTAGTAGAGAATTTGGTGAAACAGAAAGATACACTTGGAATCCACAGCCTTAGGTCTCAGGCTTGGCTTGACTTCTAACTGTGTAACTTTGATTGTCATTGAAGCCCTTTTTTGTTTCCTCACTTTAAAATAAAAGCGTTGGACCATATGGTCTTTAAGGTAGCACTCAGCCTCAGAATCATGTATTCCTAGCATAGGTTAAACAAAATATATCCATTTTAATCACTGTGCTTCATCAGTCAATTAACCAGCCAGCAGTTTGCAGGAGCCTAACAAGTGTTAGGTACTAGGCTAAACAATGGATATACAAAGACAGAAATGAAATAGGCCCTGACCTTAAGGAGCACACATTCTCTTAGGAGAGATAATAGGGACATGGATAATTATAGATTGGGATTGGCTGTGTGATTTCATTGATATCAAGAACCTCCAAGAGGAGGAAATTCACTCCACCAACACAAGTTGGCCCTTTCCTTGCCTCTTAAAGATTTAGAGAATTCTGTAGATCATTGCTTATTAGTAGGTATCAAAGGGAGGACATAAAAGCAACTTTTCCCAACTCCGTGGCCAACTCCATCCATGATATCACACTCACTCTCACTTAAATAAATTTACACCATATATATTCAAAATAAATCCAAAGCAACTGGGAGAGGAAGAATGCCAGGAGAGAAGGGTGACAGACAAGACTGGCAAAGGTGATGCTTGAATTGAGTCTTTTTGAAAAATAATATTTTTAATATTCTTTTTAAAAAAATGAATTCCAGATTCTCTCTTGCCTTCCTGTACCTATACTACCCACTGAGAAGGCAAACAATATAATATCAGTTACCAATATGAAATAATGCAAAACATATTTCCATATTACAAAAAACAGCATTCAATTTACACTCAGAATTCATCAGTTCTCTCTCTGGAGGTGGATAGCACTTTTTCATCATGAGTCCTTTGGAACTGTCTTGGATCATTGTATTGGTCAGAGAAGCCAAGTCTTTCACGGCCAATCATCATTACAACATTACTGTTACTATCCCCAGTGATCTCCTGGTTCTTCTCACTTTTCTTTGTATCACTTTATATGGGTCTTGCCATGGTTTTTTTTTCCTGAAACCATCTCCCATCATCATTTCTTGTAGCACAATAGTACTCCATTACAGTCGTATGCCACAACTTATTTATTCTCATTCCCAGTTGATGGCCATCCCCTCGGTTTCCAATTCTCTGCCAGTGCAAAAAAGAGCTGCTATACATATTTTTGCACATTTAGGACTTTTTCCTTTTTCTTTGATATCTTTGGGATACAGACTTAGTAGTGGTATTGCTGGCTAAAAGGGCATGCATAGTTTTATAGCCCTTTGGGCATAGTTCCAGATTGTCCTCTAGAATAGTCAGACTAGTTCACTGCTCCACCAATAGTCATTAACATACCTGTTTTCCCTTATCCCCCCAGCATGTCATTTCTGATAGATATAAGGTGGTGTTTTAGAATTTTAATTTCATGTAACTAAAGATAGCTTTGATTTCCTTTTCTAAAAACTCTGTTCATATCCTTTGACCACATATCAATTGGGGAATGGCTATTTTTTTAATTTGACTTAGTTCTCTATATATTTGAAAAATGAGGCCTTTATCAGAGAAACTTGCTGTAAAAATTTTTGATATTGCTTCATTGGCTTCAGTACCTTTGAACAAAATATAGTTTCCCTGATTATCTCTTTCAGTTACTTTGTCTGAGATCATGATTGCCAAGCTTGAATTGAGTCTTGAAAGATGCAAGGTTGAAGTGAAGTTGAGTGGAGGGGGTTCCAAGCATGAGAGATAGACAGGACAGACATAGAGAGTCTGGTGATGGAGTGTCATATATGAGAAACAGCAAGTTAGAGGCATGATAGTTTCTCTGTTTCTGTTTGTCTGTCGTTCCCATACACATAGAAGTGGTTAAGATTCTGAAAGTGTAGAAAGAACATTTTGATCGAAGTAAGTTTCTTGGTTACTTATCATTTCTATGTCTGTGGCACTGAGAGAGTGTGACTCAATTTCACTATTACAAAATGGATTTGCGAACTGTACAAAACCACATGAATGGATTTACTGTCTGCTGGACTAATTTTACTCATTTCAGTTGAGTGTAGAAGAATAGTTTAAATATTTTGCAAATATGCCTACATTTTCAATGTTTCTAGTGAATAAAATATACCATCTGAAGGCTGATGTTAACAGTTTGTAGTAAATATTTGCTGACACTTTTCCATAGCACTTCAAAATTGATAAATCACTTTCCGTGTATGATTTCATTTCTAGCACACCCTGTGAGGTGCTCACTTTTACATATAGGGAAACAGACTCAGAAGAGTTGTATGAATTGTTCAAGGTCACACAGACAGTGTCAGAGATGGGATGCAAACTCTCATAGTCTTGGTTCAAAGTTCAGTACTCTTTCCATTATATGCCACCATGCTTCTTTCTAGCTGATGAGTGATAATAACAGGAATATCCACCCACTCCTTCACTCATTCAGTCAACAGGTATCTAGTGAGTGCCTCCTCTTTGAAAAGCACTGGGCTAGGTTGTAAAGAAATATAACAGTAAATAATGACATAAATCCTTCCCTTAAGGGACTTATAGTTTAGTAGGGGCAATGAACCATGTACAGTAGTGGATTCATTATAAAGTACAGTGTGACAAAAGGCATGGGAGAGAACAAAGACTGTGCCAGTTCAGAAGAGGGGGAGCTTTAGGGTCTCCCAAAAGGCTTCAGATGGTAGGTGGGTTTTGAGCTTGGTGATTTCATCAGCTCCCGTGGGCTCAATTATCATCCCTATTTAGATGATTTCCGGATCACTATATCCAGTTTTAGTTTCGCATCACTAACTGCCTGTTGGACTTCTTGAATTAGATATTCTGTGAACATCTCAAACTCACTATGTCCAAAATAGAACTCATTATCTTTCCCTCCAAACCTGTTCCTCTTAAAAAACCTATCTATTACTATAGAGAATATCACCTCCAGGATTGCAATCTTGGTATGATTCTAGCATCTTCTTTCTTCACATCGTACAAATCCAATGAGTTGCCAAATCTTGTCATTTCTCTTGGCTTTTTCTTCTAGTGACTCTGATTGCAACTCCTCCTATGCATTGGTAGGTGGTCTTCATGGTTTACTATGATTTGAAAAACTAATTCCCATAAAGGTACAGTGGAATTAGAAAGAGAAGAGGATCTTGGTTTAAATCCCACTTCTGGTACTTATTTCTTCTATGACCCAGAGCAAGTCACTTAAAGACCCTGACAAAACTGTGCATAGACCATTGGTCATGCTACACCAGCTGAATCTCTGTGAACAGTGGTTTAGATGACTTCTATGATATCTTCCAGCTCTAGACCCACAGTCCTACCATCCTAAGCTACTCCAAATTTAGTTTGGGTGGTCCAAGAGGATAGACAGGGCAGCTAGGTGGTGTGATGGATAAAACACTGGATATGGAATCCAGAAGGCTCATCTTCCTGAGTTCATATACTTCCTAGCTTTGTGATCCTGGGTAAGTCACTTAACCCTGTTTGCCTCAGTTTCCTCATGTATAAAATGAGCTGGATAAGGAAAGCTACTCCAGCATCTTTGCCAAGAAAACTGTAAAAGGGGTGGGGTGTCACAACGAATCAAAACAACTAACTGAAGGAGGATAGACAGAGTGCATAACTAGGCTCATACTTACAAAATTTCTAGCTTGTTTTAGCTCTTCTCTACTTTATGATCCCTTCCTATGGCCTTCAAGAACCCAGGGTCATTTTGGTACCATAATGAGGCACCAGAGGAGGACTTCAGTAGACCCTCATTAATATAGAAAAGAAAAGAATTGGGAAGATAGATAAATTTAGAAATATCAAGGAGCTGAGATTGACAGGCGTTAAGGATGAGTCAAAGAAAATTTGGAGTTTTTTATCTGTGCAACTAATAGATTGTTTATACCATTAATAGAAAAAGGGGAATCAGAAAGAATGATTTTAGGGCATCCATATTGAATGTGGTTACTGGTGTGATATCAAGGCTGTTTGATTCTATAGGCGGCTAAAAAAACTAGTCTTGAGCCTTAGAGAAGCAAAAGCTAGGGAGTAGAAAAAATAATTAAAACATTTCTGCTTAGAGGAGACAGGTGAAGCCAATAGGATTAGGTTAAATTATATAGAGATAAAATCACAAGCAGTATGCCCTTCCTTCCCTCCCTCCTTCCATCTTTCCTTCTCTTTCTCCCTCTTTTTCCTTTCTTCTTCCTTCTTTCTCCTCCCATCTCTTTCCTCTTTCCCTCTCCTTCTTTCTTCCTTCCTTCTGTCCTTCCATCCTTCTTTCTGTCCTTCCTTCCTCCCTTTCTTCTTTCCTTCCTTCCTTCCTAAGGGAAGAAATGAGAGGTAATGATTAATGGACTATAGTTCTGAAGAGGATAGAAAGAAATACATGAAACATGGGCCCCAGGTAGAAGGGTCTTGGTAAAGGGAACGGGAAGTTCTTTTCATGTCAGAGGAAGAAGTGTTAAAGGGGTATAAAGAATTTGACTTAGGGTTCAAATTAAATTAGACCTTTCAGTAAAGTAATAGGCAAAGTTATTTGTTGAGTATTAATGGGTAAGCCTATGACTAAGGTCTTGAAGAGAATGGAAAAGGTTTGGGAAAAAATGTTTGAGGGAGTTAGTAAGAAAGAAATAAAATTATTATTAATGAGCTGTGTTTTTGTCATGCTCTCCCTTTCAACCTTAGGCCCTGAAAATTCCCAGCTTCCTCTAATCCTCCTTGCATGTAGCACCCCTTTCAGAAGAGCTTTCCTGGTCCCCTTTAACGTTACCTTCCCTCTACTCTGAATATCTGGTACCTTCTGATCTGCCTGTATTGTCTCCCCCATTAGAATGTGTGTTCCTTGAGAACAGAGAATGTTGATACTTTTTCCTCATCTGCTGAGCACTTTGCACATATAAGTGCTAGGGTTAGGGCACGAATTTAGGGTTAGGGTTAGGGTTAGATTTATTGGCCCTGATAAAGTTAAGCATCGTGAATTTTCATTTGTCTCAGTAATGGCTGTGTGATCTTCTTTATGAATGCCCTGTGGTCTGAGAACAAGGGTAGTGAAAGCAGATGGTGGTTTTGCTGCACTGATGATTTGACAAAAGTAGGTGGCCAAAGGAATCAAAGATACTTAGGTAATATTAAATACGTTATTGATATGGCAGATCATGGTATCTGATGGGGGAGACAGGCAAATGAAGCCAGAAGGGAACCAATGGACAAAAAGACTGGGCAGACATCAAGGTTATGAAGATGAAGCACAAAGTGAAGCCTGTGGCATTGGTCGAGAACTGAGCTGACCACAGCTGGTCAGCAGTGGGGATTTCTGATTTTTGCAATCTTGGAGGAAGAGTCACAGTGAGTTCTGAGGTGTGGCTTTTCTTTTTGGTAGTAAAAATCTAGTTGAGATGACACACACCAGAGCTAAGGTAATCAGAGAGCTGTGAGGTTAGAGTGTTGAATGGCCACCCAAATCATTGAAGATAATGGTAGGGAATGTGAGTGGCAAAGAAGACCGAGCCACCAGGTTCTGAAGGAATTGAGGAAGCTGGGAGAGCCATTTGTAAGTCAGAAAATAATAGCAACAGGTGGTGATATAGGGTGGTGATACACACACACACACACACACACATACACACACACATATACATATACATATCTTGCACTCAGTAGGCAGTTTCTCAGGGGGTGGGGCGTGATGGAGCTGTCATTAGCAGCTAGGGGAGATGGGAAGTGCAGAACGACCTTCTGAGGAATGAGGCTCTTAGATGGAGCTCTCCAGGAAGCTGGAGATTCCCAGTGTTGAAGAAAGAATTGATTGCATTCCTGGCCTTGACGGGCAGCTTTCTCAAAGATAGAGACAGACAATGTCATGCCTTGCTTTGGGGTGAGACACTATGTGGAGTGCTCTCTTCCTAGACCAAAGAAACAAATTCCAGAGGCACAAAGTCGCTGAGCTGGTACCAAGCATTCTGAATTTCTGTACTCTCACTTATTTTTCCCTAGGGGACATCTCCAAGGTTGGCTCTAAGGAGTAATTCCCTTCCCTGAGGCAATAAGTTCCCCTTTTCGGCAGTGTGTGTCTGCTCACACATTCTGGTTTTCAGTGTCAGAAATTCATTCAGAGTCTTTTGCCTTTTAGAACTTTACAGTTTATTGAGTAACCAAAAGTAGTTCCAATTAATTGTTTCAGCTGATAATTTGGAGTCTTTAGGCTAGAAATAAACTACATTTTTGAATAAAGAATTTCATGGTAAGCCACTTCATGGTAGACCGGGGTCACTGGGGGCAGGCAGCCAGAACAGCAAATTGCTTCATTGAAAGAGGTGAGGAAATGAAACAGAAAGATAAAAGGTTTGCACAAATAGCTCATTATGGCAAATTTTTAAAGTCGGAAAATGGGTGCTGTACACGATTTATGTTGAAGATAGCCATGCTTGCATAATAAATTAACTTAGGGACAAAATGCAGAGAAAGGATGGCTTAGCACTTAAAATCTGGCTTTGTGATGCAGTTCTTTAATAGATCCATGCACCAGTGGTGATTGACACGGGTTTCCATTTCTGTGACATGAAGCTTTAGTAATTTAATTTTTTCCCCCGTTTTATTCAGTTTTGTAGGTAATGCATATCTCTGGAAGTGGAGTATAAAGAACGGAGAAGTGTATGGTATAGATGATAGGCAGTTTGCCCCACCTCTATCATAATTGTCGTAATAACATCAGCATGGATTTGCATAGTGCTTTCCTCGGAAAAACTCGGGGTAGATGTTGGACTGTAGTAGCCCATTTATAGATTTTATCTGCCAACTCTTTCTTGTAGCACTGTTTTGAGAAGTGATTCTTTCCTCCCCCCATCTCCCTGCCTATTCGGGATTCTGTTCCCTAGCCTGGCACAGCTAATCAATGAATCTTATTTCGGCTACTGAATCTTGTGGATTCCCTTCTCTGTAATCATTGGATTAACTTGATAAAGACCATATTTCCCAGCTGTTCCTTTTCCAGGTGATATTGTGGCAGGCATGGTAGTCCATCTTTCCCTAGTGGTCCATGGAAGTGTGCCATCTCTGGTCCTTTCTGTCCCAGGGATCAAGAGCTCAGCTTCAGGAATTAGTTCTCTGCCTTTGGGCAAAGCAGCTTAGAACTCTGCTGCCTGGCTCGTAACATTGGGCTCTCCCAGGTGTTCTGAGTTAGACTGTCCAGCTTAGTTACTCCTCTCTGCTACAGACTCAGAGGGCCAAGCTGCCTTGTTTGGTTCAAACTTTTAGTCCATGAAATTTTGACTTTGAAAAGTAATTTTAACAATTTAATAAACTACATAATATGTTTTATAAGCTGGAGTGAATGATCTTAAGTATTTTGGTCTCTTTCATAACACAATGAACCTAATATTGGTAAAAATACAGATCTTAGCCAGCACCATAAAGAGAGGCTAGATTTAATAAACAGTTATGAATGTTGGCAGCTGCCTATCAGATTGTATAACATTGGCTAGAGCACATGAAGACAGTGTCAACTTACATTTTATCTCAGAAGTCTTTTCAAGGAGTTTATTTTGCTTTCTCTTGAGTCTTTAACCTGATTCAAGTTATATAATTGGCTGAATATTTTTCCTCATAGCTAATTGGCTAGGTGCCAGGGTGGAAACCATTGTCTTAGCTTGGTGATGATCAGAAATTAACATGACATTTGCGTGGTGGTAATGGGATATATTAGTAATGTAATTCATGACTGTGAGAAAGAGTCCATCATCCCCCTCCCCCACCCATGATCAGCAGGAGGGGCTCTAAGGTGATAAAATGCTCCCAGCAGGCACCTCACAGCAGTGGAAAGCCAGTCTCTATGGCAAATTTAGTTTTAAGTTCTTCAGACCAAACTGTATGACTTAGAATTAATGACTGCAAATGTCATTTTGAAATCTCCCAAATACTATAGTAAGATTAAATTTCAATTAAAAATTACATTTAACACAGAAGCTATAACATTGTTTTAATGAACTCTGCTGAGAGTGACAGTTTATATAGATAAATTTATATAGTGTAGGAGGATATAAATTCATTGGATAATGTTAAGCATGTTGCTCCATATATATTAGCAGTGAAATTTATTTCTACTCTGGTTTGGTCTCGAAAGAGGTGGAGTTGGGGGCGGGGCGTATCTTTAAAGAAAGAGCCCTTTTCCATCCTTTCAGATATTTGCTGCAAAATGGTCTTTTCTCACTTTTGTTAGGACAAAAAATCTGTTTTTTATTAACTGGATTTAATATTCTGAGTTTATATTATTTACAAAATTGAATATAGGTTTTAGGATATAAGAAATCAGTCTAGGAATGTGATAAAGAGAATCCACATTTTTACTGAGGATACTTTCCATTCCTCTCTAAGCCTCATATAGAATTATGCATGCATATTTCTCTGGACATACTCACTAGGGCAAAAACTTTGAAACTCACTCAGTTCATCTTAAATCAGACTCTTTGCTTAAACTCTTCGTGGAGAGTTTAAAAATTCCCCAGCCAGGTGAGGAGGGTCAGACTAAACCATTTGGCACATTGCACACATGGCATCTGCCCAGAGGGCAAGATTAAAAAAAAATCTGACAACCATCTGTGTTTCCAACTATCTGGATTCTGGCTTTAGGTAGGCAAAACATTAACATGATTGGTTGATTTTTCTTCAGTTTTCATCCAGATGTTTTGACACGATGCATGTAGTGAAAGGCTGTGGGATAGACAGGCTCCTTTAGTATGTAAGAGAGAGCACCAACAAGCAAACAGCAGTGTATATATGGTACTTTCAAAGTTTGTAAAACAGCTAATGTAGATTATTTCATTTAAGGGGAGAAAGGAGGGTATGATTCATGTATGGAACCGTGTAGTATGGGATCATATGAATTCTTGAAAATGACTGTATTTTGTGGGGTTCACAACATAACAAAAGTCATTTAAGTATTAGGCTCACAGTTCACCTATGTAGTGATACGAACTTTTGGTTCACAATTTGAAGGTCTGCTCAGTGACTTCTTAGCCTGGTTGTTAGTGTCTGGGCAGACATACCATAAAGGCTCACTCAGATTCAGTATTCTGTGTCTCATTTTTAGTTTATGTTTTTCTACAATAAAGTTGAGTTCTTCATATAATATGATGAATTTAAGTTTTACTTTCTTCAGTGTGATGAATATAATAAAATAAAGACATTGCCTTAAAAAATGAGTTTCACTAAGTATAAGCCTAAAGTGCTGGGCTCGGAGTTATGTCCAAGTAGGGAAAAAGCATTTTTTATTTTAAAGAACCTCCCCAAATGTTACTTACTGTGTGGTTTTTAAATATCATTGTTCACCTGAGACGATGATGATTCGGAGGCCATAGACCTTGGAGCTAGAATGGTTCCTTGAGGTCATCCAGTCCAGTTGCCTCATTTTACCAGTGAAGAAACTGAGGCCCAGAGTAGATGTTAAATGACTTATTCATGGTCATCTAGAGAAGGAACAGAGGAATGAGGATGAAAACCCAGGTCTCTCACTATTCTGTACTGCCTCTAGTATTTATAAAAGATGCAGAAGTATGTTCCTCTCAACTGCATCCTTCACTTAGGAGAAGTGGATGATCTATATGGTATGTCAGGGAATCTCTCCCTTCTAATGAGCTCCTCTGCTGGCTGTTTGCTAAAGCTGGGTCTTTTCCAGTGGGTTAACCATTGCTCTCTCCCTCTGGTCCTTTTTTAAAATGCAAGGCATTCCTGGTAGGTAAAGTACATTAAATTAGTAAATTCATGGTTGTTAGATTTTTTCCCCCTTGATGTAAGGGGCAGGTCAGGGCAGTGCTAGTTCACTAGGCATCTAGTGAGGGCAATGGGTGCTAAAAGTGGGAAATCATACAGAAATAGAAGTTGGGAAAGTATTGAAACAAACTGCTTCACCATTTTGTCTGAGGCTGGTAGGTGTGGGTGGTACAAATGTAAAATTATATTACTACAGTGCTTTTTTGGTGTGATGTGGACTGGCAGTCTGTGGAAGGTGATGGATCTCTTCTGAGAAAAAATGTTCTTAAATGCATAAAATATTTTAATGGATAAAATAAATACAAAGGATTGCAAAGGAAATCAATTATATTGAAATAGTCATAATTTTTCAAGTTTTTAAGTTAGGTTAAGAACTCATTTCAAGTGGGTAACTTAGACCTTGCCTATGGACAGTAGAAAAAATAATATTTATATAGTACTTTAAGGCTCGCAAGGAGCTTTACAAATATTATCTCATTTTATCCTCACAACAAGCTTGGGCACTAGATGAGATTATTACCTGCACTTTTTCAGGTGAAGAAACTGAGGCAAATTAAGTTAAGTCCCCAACAAATGGTGTCTAGCTTCTTCTCGAAGACCTCCAGGGAGAGGCAATCCATTTCACCTTTGGAAAGCGATGAGTGTTCGTTTTTCCTGAACTAAAGCTTCACTTTGGTTCTTCTTAACTTGTATTCATTACTCCTAGTTCTTATCTTCCATTAGGACCATTAGATTATGAGCTCCTTGAGGGTAAGGCCTCCCCCTGCCTTTTTTGTATCCCCAGTGCTTAGGACAGTGCCTGGCACATAGTAAGCTCGTTATAAATATTTATTTACTGACTGATCTCTGGAGCTGAGCAGAATGAGTCTGTTCTCTCTCCCATGTGATAGCCCTTTAAGTACTTGAAGTCCTGTATGACGTCTAGGCAGCTAGGTGGGACAGTGGGGATAGAGTGCTGGGCCTGAAGTCAGGTCATATTTGGCCTCAGACACTTAATATAGTTGTGTGACCCTGGGCAAGTCACTTAACCTTTTGTGTCTCAGTTTCCTCATTTGTAAAATGAGCTGGAGAAGGAGATGGCAAACCACAAAACCCAAATAGGGCCACAAAGAGTCATACATTACTGAAGCAATTGAACAGCTATAAAAATCTATCGTGTCCCCTCTATTTTTTTTTCCTCTGTAGGCTACAAGACCCCAGCTCCTTTAATTGATGCCCACATGACATGTCCTCAAGGCCTTCTGACTTCTTCATTCCTCTCCTTCAGATAGTTTCCAGCTTATTGGCATGCCCGTTCATATGTAGAGCTGAGATAAAACCAAGAGACAACAACAAATACAGTCTGATGAAGGGATGGTACACTGGTATCTTTGTCTCTCTGCTCCTGAACGTGATGCCTTTGAGTGTAGCCTCAAATCGCATTGTTTGGCTTCCGTATCACACTGATGAATCCGCTCCAACTTGTCTGTTCTGATTGCTATTTCTTTTTTTGTTTCAGACCCTCTAGCCACACCTCCCCCTCGTTGCACTTAAGAAGCTGATTATTCGCACTCTAGTGTAAGAGTCAAACACTCCCTTTTAATCATCTCCTAATTAATTCCATGTTACATCACTCCTTTCCTGAAAATTCCTTAATGGCTCCCCATTGCATCCGAAATAAAGTATAAACTCCTTTCTCAGTTATTCAAGTCTCCCACAAACTGGTACCAAACTACCTTTCAATCCATATCCTATACTCCCAGCTTTTGTTACACACTTAACATCTCATCTAAATGGGAAGCACCAACGATTTTCTCTTATTCCAGTTTCTCCCATTGCTTTCTGTTTGCACAAGCCATCTACAATCTCTACAATGGATTTCCTTCTCTCCCACTTAATATATGTTGGTACCTCTCCATCTTTTTCATAAAGGCCCAATTCTGGTTTCACCTTTTCCATGAAGCCTTCCCCAATTTCATCTCCCTCTTCAAATAGTTCATGGCATGTTGTCTAAGCATCTTAGTGTTTTGTGTGGTTTACCTTATTCTGGATTACATGTATGCTGTCCTTAATTTCCCTCTCCTACCAAAAACTCCTTGATTATAGGTGCAGTCTTTTATTTATTCTTTTTATTCCAGAACCTAATATGGTACCTTCCAGATGATAAGTCCTTAATGTTTTTGTGATTGAATTTTCCTCTTTTCATGACCATGAATAGCACCTCTCTCCCTGGCTATCCATGTCATAATGTGATTTGGAAACAAAGGGGACTAAACAACAGAAATTGTGGATGAGTCAATGCAAATTCAATAGATCTTTTGAAAAACAAAAAAGCAAAACTAAAAACTTGTCCAAACACTGATAGGTTAGTAAATAATTGTGTCTACAAAGCATAGAAATACTTTTGCATGTTTATTTCATGGTTGTATTTTTATTTTTCTTGCTGAATCTATGATGTCCACGTGAGTAGTACTTCCTGTTACACACATTGCAGCCCACCCATGCTTTTTCACCTTATATTCTTGTTCATGTTCTCCTGTAAATCCTCTAGACTCTAGAGGATGCCCACCCAGCATGGTGGGGCTCAAAGGATTATAGATTCAGAGCTGAGAGAGACCTTAAAGAGCACTAGCTTATCCATCTTATTGTACTGATGAAAAGACAGGCCCAGAAAGGATAAGAAGTATCAATGAATTGTCCAAAGTCAAACAGGTGGTAAGGGGTTGACCCAAGATTTGAACCTAGGTTCTCTGACTTCTTTGTCTCCCATTACGCTGGGTCTTCCTTTAGATCTCTTGACATAGAATGGGTAACAGTAGAGTACATCAACTATTCATTTCCATTCTCTCACCGTGTGGACATCTTCCTGTGACAGTCTTATCTCTCTTTGTTGAAAACTTTGATGCCACATCTGTGTAGTTCTTCACTGGCAACATGTTGTAGCACACTTTGGGTTGCCATGGATCAATGTATTGCCTTTTGGGTGACCCTTGACTTGAACTCTTTGGAGACTATATTATTGCCATATAGTATCCCCAAAAGAATATTGTTATTAAAAAAGGATGAGTCTTTGTTTCTGGGAGAAGCTTGAGGTTACTCACAGCCCTGTGCGTTTTCGTTAAGGTAATATATAGCCCATCTCTTCCTCTTATTCAACTATGGGATCCTCTCATTCATTGTCATGGATATTGTTCACCTAGCATAAATTATATGTATATGTATGCATATAGTTATTAATGTATGTATGTATATTTACACATACATTTGCGCATATATTCTTATGTGTGTGTGTGCATATATATATATATATACACGTATATATGTATGTATGTATCCTATTTATTGACATACTATCATCTGTACAAAAGTATGACCCATCCACTTGGTTTTTTTATGCAGATAGGGTGAGCTCCTTTGAGTCATCATGGATCTTATTTAGAACATTGCAGTGTTCTAGGACTTGAATCAGCCATCACAGCTTCACCCTCAAATAGGAGCCACAGTTAAGTTTATTAATTGGAAAGAAAACATTGGGTATTGATGCTATCTGTCACTGCACAGAATGTGTACAGCCATTTTTTAATTGTTTCATTTTACCATTCCCTTTTCCTTTTCTACTTTGGAGACCACTGTAAATATATAGGCATAATTAGTTGTTGAATTGAGAGTGAAATAAATATGAGATCTTGATCCATAGATGAAATATATAATATTAGTTGGATTGTAGTTAAGCCTGAACATTACTCTACTGTAGTTTTCTTTGTAGTTTTATCACCATTAGAATTTTTACAAAGTGGTTAGAAAAAGAATTCTATCTCTGCAGTATGTGAATTGACAAGTGTAAATATGTACTTAGACAATTTCAAAAGTATATTATTTACTGATCAACTGTAATGGCTCCAAAGGAACCATTATATTCAGTCATATCATGTCAATCTCTAGAAAGCTATTATGATCATAATATAGATATGCATATTAAAATATGAAAAAGTTATTGTGCATATGCAGTGGCTGCTCTCTAATTGTCAATAATGTTCTTACTTTAAAAATACATTGGATAAATTTAATCATTATGCTAAATGGATGCAAAATTCTAGAAGAAATAAATGGTAATTAAAACTGGGATCTCTGGGAAAAAAGGTCTGAGTCATCCTAAAGTTTCTGTTCCCATTCTTTTCATAAAGTGCTCTGTTCATATTTTCTTTTCTTTTCCTTTTTTTGGTGGGGGGAGGGTGGATTTTTAGACTGGATTTTCAACTGTGTGTTGCTTTTTTTAAACAGCCAGGAAGTGGGGAAAGGATTTGGGAAGGAAATAGAATAGCTATTTTGTCAATCATTCCATTGAAACAGTGCAGAATTTTTTCCAACTTCAAAAGCACTGTTAATTTTTTTTGTTATTCAGGGAATAATTGTGTAGATACTATAATGCAATGGAAAAGTCCAGTTATTATTTCCAGTTTATGATGGGCTAAAATTAACAAATGAGTTTAAGAAACCAAAACTGCTTTAGTTGTTTTAAACTTCCATGAGCTTTTATGTATTTTCCACTCTTTGGGAACTTAGTATTATTATTTGGCCTAGACTAAAAATACAAATTTTTTATTTTTCTTTCATTAAAAGCATTAATAAGTTTCTCATAACTAGATGTCAATTAGAAGGTGGTTCAAAGGTATGGTGATGTCCATTTGAGCAAAGAAACCCTAACCAAAAAAGCAAGGGGTAAAATACGAGAGGAGGGGAGAGAGAGAGAGAGAGAGAGAGAGAGAGAGAGAGAGAGAGGGGGGGGGGGGGGGAGAAGAAAGATTTTGCAGTGGTATAAGGTATGAGCCCTTTCTTAGGTCAGTTTTTGCCATGAAAAAATAACAGCAAGCAAGGCCTATGGCATGTTTTAATATCATTGAATTGTTAAAGGAAATGGGACTTAAGGGGAGATTTGAAGTGATAACAACTAAATGGATTGGAGGGACAAAAAGGAAGACAATTTAGATGAATTGTTACCACAGATCAAAGATCCTCTCCCCCCACCCTCTTCTCCAATCTGTGATGTCATGGAGAGTCTGAAGGATTTTTTGTCTTTGAAGCATGGGTGGTTGGAAGTTCTGTAAGCAGAAATACATAGTCAAGACAGGGAGATAGATAGGAAATAGTGGATTCCAAGAATGAGTCATCTCCATAAAAGTGAAAGCCAAGGTAGAAAACTATACTGAGACATCTAAGAGGGGAAAGATGTATGGAGAAGGGTTAAGACAAATCTTAAGGTATTCCATATTGTGAGGGATGATGTCAGCCTATACCAGGGATAAAAATAAAAGAAGAAGAAGAGAAGATAATCTTTGAGAACGGGGTTAAAATAGCCCAGAAATATTTCTTGTTTTCAAATGTCACTCTGAACTTGACCTGGAAATGAGCATCTTTGACTGACAACTGGAGGTAGGGGGAGGCGACGTGTGGGCTAAGCTATTATTTTTCTATGTGGGGAATAAACATTCCCAAAAGACAAAGTCTTTAAAAAAAGAGTATCTGGTTTTCATGCAAATGTTTATTGCAATACAAAGTGGTTCTCAAATGAAGAAAACACACAGGGAGGGAGAATTATATCCCAACAGAACACTTTATAAGTGTTTCCATAGAATTTATGAATGGGTAGATGTTTTCATATGAAAATTAGAAATAAAACTGTACCAAGACCAAGACATTATGTGCAATGTTTTTATTTAATACAGACTTTGTGTTTCATGCGGCCTATCTGTATGTGCTAGTTGTTATGCACATCAATAATAATTTGTATTGATGCATCTGTAAATTGGGTCTGCATAGCTGCATTCATATAAATATGTTTTAATTTTTTTTTACAAAAGGCGTCAGTGTAATTAAGATTTTGGAATTGGAGAATAGGAGAAAGAAAGAAGAGGGGGAGCGACAGAGAACAACTTATATTGTTTTTTTTCCTGTCGTCCTAACCAGGGTAACTACAAACCCAAAGAGCTGCTACTGAAGAAACTTGAATTTTCCTCTGAAGCCAAATGCAACGTGTGCTAAGAATTCCTTTGTTTGGGATCATTAAACTGTTAAAGGAATGTCAGAGTGAGATTGTTTCCATAGTTAGCTTGGGAAAAGGGGGTCTTAGTCAAAATGACTCCTACATGTTGCCTCAGCAGCCACAACACCAAATCACTAGATAATTTGTGACTTGCATTCTGTATTACCTACAATCCCCTTTTCCCCAGGAAAAAAAAAACAGGCTTAGTATATTTGTTTGTTTATTTTTGGTTTTAAAATTCAAGACTGAATGCACAGAGCCTTTAGAAATACCCAGAAGTCCCAGCTGCTTGTTGCTTTGGATGTGATTCTAGTGGAATTATTTAAATTGATTTCTTAAATACTTGTGTCTGAAATTCTGAAATTGGTAAAGGAATTTGCACTCGGAAATTGTGGAAGATTTATAAAATCATAATTTCATATTTGCTGAAGAGACTTCTTCCCCCGCCACTCCCCGAAAGTAAGCCAAAGACAATATTAACTACAGAAGGAAAAGATATATGTATGTATGTGTGTGTATATGTGTGTATATATGTATATATGTATATATTTCAAGCTCTCTTGCCCATGAAAACACTCTAGCTTGGGAGATGGCTCTATTCCTTCGCCAAACTTAACACATTTCATTAACGTGAATATTTACCATGGCAACAGCCATGTCACATGATGTGGGTGACACATGTACATTGAACCAGGTTGAATGTCTGTGAGTCATTGTTTCCATTGACACAGTGAGTACAGTAAGTTGCAGTAGGATGCTTCAAGTGGGTGGCAGTGCCAGCGAAGCCTGCTCCCCTAGCTCTCTGAGAGTGGATGAAAAGGAACCAGTAGTAACTCAACAGGCAATGGAAACTTTGCTTTCCTTGGCTTTTTGGAGAAATATATGTTTGACTAAAAACCTCTTTGCTTCTTGCATTCATTTTTAAGGCAATTTTTGTTTGTAACAACCTCTTAGAAGCTTGACAAAGAAACTCCTTTCTTTACCAGTTGTGCCCATTTGCACTTGGCAAGCTTTGCAGTCCTCCTTCTTCTGATTATCACATTTTTTTCTGTTTACTTAGTTGTTTATACTGCAGATTTATTGACCAAATCGGCATGATCCTGGGAATAGTATTTTATTTTATTTTCAATTATGAATTTTATTGAATTTTTTTGGTGTAAATAAGAGAGAGTGATATTTTATTCCTGTGCTCCTGTGGAGAGAACTGGAGGGTAGAGCACACAATAGTACTTTCTTAGAAGTCCTAAAGAGGTAGCAGTTGAAAATCTTTTAATTTCTTAGTAATGACATGAGTGAGGAAAAAAATGTGGAATCTGGAAGGCATTGAAGAGATGACAGGGACACATTTTGATTTTTAACCAAATGAAATATTTTGCCAATTTTGTTCAGTTTTATAGGATTAAAACTTTAATCATTTGGTTGTATTTCTGGCATGGGAAGGTTATCCCTGTTTCTGTTTCATGATTAATCCAAAGTGAAAAATGAATAATTTTTAATTAGTAGAATCATAAAACCATTTGAAGCCAAATGTTACTTCACTTATGTAAACTGTGAGGTTTCACATTTTACTTTAATCATTCTAGTGAATTTTATTTTCTAAAGGTATTTCAGTTCACTGCTGCACAGACATATAAAAAGAAAGAATATCAGTAATTAACTAGTCACCTTCCTTATTGTTTTTATTTTTAAAAATCTTCTTGAATTATTAATTACACTAATGTAAATATCTTTGATCCTAAGGGATCGAAGATACAAATTATAATGATACTACAGGCACTATCCTGTCCTGGATAGAGTCCTAGAATTGGAATAAAGAAGACCTGAGTTCAAATCTTGCCTCTTATATTTACTATCTCTGTGACAGTTGTCATGTCATTTATCTTCAGGCAATGTTTCTGAGAATTATTTACTAATATTAACCTGCCGATAGGTTGTGAACTGCATATTCTTGGCAAATCGTAATAGGCCTTATTCCAGTGCTCTCCACAGTAGGGATCATGATGGTGTATCCCCTGTGGCTTGTGATTAGCCAATCGGGGGGGAGGAAGATGGGTCACATCCATCTTCCCTCGCATATCCCACCAAGGGGCTTATCTCCAACCCAATTGCACTTATTCACAATTCCAAAATTCCATTACTCTGCTCCCTTCATCTAATGTGGAGTCTACCAACTTTCCCCCTTTCTGTGCCAGCCTTTAGTCCTTCAGGGCAGTTATAACCTAATGGCTACAGAGGTGGCATTGGGAAAATCTTCCCTCTTTCCTCCTCAGCTTGTGGCCTTGGTAGAAGCCCTGTGGAGAACAGAATGCACTCAGTGGGGCAGGGCTAGTTGTTTCTACCCCCTTCCTCTCCGAAAACTCACACAGTTTTAGTTTGGGGTGGGACAAAATTGAGTCATCCAAGATGACCTGGCATTCATAGGATTGCAATTGATCACAGACCTCATGATATTTTCTTCCCCTCTAGACCTGCTGCTCACCTGAACAACTTTATTACCGTTTTCCTTTAAGTCAGCCAGGTTTACAACCTTGATGTCACTTTTCACTCTTCACCCACCCTTGCGCAGTTGCCAAACCTTGTCCTGTCCCCCTCCACATTCTATTCCTCACTTTTCTCCCCGTTCTCCTCAAATAGCTGCTGTTCTACTTGAAGGCATTATTAGTTCACTAATAACAAGCTCCTCGTTGATCTTCTTGCCTCAAATCTCTCTCTTTTCCAAATCATCTTTCCCATAGACGTCATAGTGATTTTCATAAAGTTAAAGTCTGGCCACGTCACTCTCTCCAGCTCAGAAAACTCCAGTAGCTCTTTATTGACAGGAAAATTAGATATTACTTCTTCATTTTAAAATGTCTGTTTTTGTGTAAGTTTGATAATGTATATAATCATTAATACATGTACGCAGTCTATAAGGATATGGACTGGACTGTTGATTTCATTGATAGGTAGAAATTGTTTATGGGGAACTCACTGGTGAGGACTCATTTATTCTGCCAATGAAATGGACTGTCTTTGAGAGTTACCTGGGCACCTGAGAGACTCAGTAACTTCCCCAGGGTCTCACAGCATGTGTCAGAGGCAGGACAATCCCAAGTCTTCTTGATTCTGAGACTGGTTATCTATTCTGTACTGTGTTCTCTTATATAATTTATAAATAGGTAACTACATGTATGGGCCATGTATAATATTGATAAATATATGTCTTTCTGTCTGTCTAAAAGCACATGCTTAAAATATTTTTACTGATGGGTAGAAGTGCATGACTAAAAAGATTTGAGGACCATTGCTTTATTTAGCTGACTTCACTGACTCTGTTGAGAGGCTGTTCTTAAGAGGAAGCTTAATAGCACCAAGTGTTAGACATAGATTTATAACACTGAATTTCAGTCTTGGCTTTCTACTGCTTATGAGCTGTGTGACCTTGGGTGAGTCACTGAGGCTGCATGTGCCAAAATTTCTTCATCTGTAAAATAGAGATAAAGAAACTCTTCTTGCTTCAAAAACTATTCTGAGGATTAACAGAGATAATGTATGTAAAAGGAGAGGGAGAGACAGAGAGAGAGAGAGAGAGAGAGAGAGAGACAGAGAGAGACAGAGAGAGAGAGAGACAGGGAGGGAGGGAAGGAAGGAGAGAGACAGAGATAGAGAGAGAGAGAGAGAGAGAGAGAGAGAGAGAGAGAGAGAGAGAGAGAGAGAGAGAAAGGAGAGAGAGAGAGAGACAGGGAGGGAGGGAAGGAAGGAGAGAGACAGAGAGAGAACACCATTATGAGGTGGAAAGCGGATCAAGTGAGGAGTCACAAGTGGCTGAATTTGGGTCTCAATTCTCAGCAATGGGGCCCAGAGCAAGTCTCTGTATATTGTTTGGTTTGGTTTTGAATCTGTAAAATGAGAATAATGATAATTCGACTCTCTAGCTTATAGAGTTGGGGAGAAGGTACTTTGTAAAACTTGAAAGTATTCAATAAAATCAGGCTGTGATTATTGTTATTGTAATGATCACAGAAGGTAATGTTATGTGAAAATGCTTTGCTGGTTTTCTTTATTTTATTTTCTAGTAGTCATCCTTTTATTTAGGTAGGGTTCGGATAGAAACATTCTGAGGACAAGTCTCTAGCCTTACTATTATTTTCTCCTATGCCTTCCTATAATTCTTTCCTCTTCTTATCCTAATATTATTTTTTCATATTTAATATTCTGCACACTCTTGCACAAGTGGATGAAATGATTGCTTTTTGTAATTGAATAAGAGCATGAGGATGTCAGCTCATCCTCTGTAGATTAACAGTAGCAGTCAGGAGGACAGGGAACACATTCACCTCATTCTGTTCCCATATGGTTTTAATTTCTTTTGCTGGGTCTCTATATTTTGAAAGCTTTTTACTTCATGTGTTTTGGAGATTAGATGCATTTGGTATGGCCACATTTATTACAAACCATTGTCCTTAAATTTTGGTGGATTAGTGTGGTTTCCAAGCAGTTGTAGGCAAAAATTGTGTCTGTAATGATACTGTAGTTCTGTCTAGTCCATTTTATTTGTTGAATTCTCAAGGATGTTTATGATGATGGTGGTGATGATAATGACTATGAGAGATAATGTATGCTAAACTGCTTTGGGGATGACATTAATAGTATTATTACATGTGCTGGATGTACTATTCTTACAAACACAAAGATAATAGAAGAAAAATAAGTCATATTGAATTTTAAAAATATATGCATAGTTCTAAGTTACTGAGGATCATGCAGTTCAGAATTGTTTTTATTGAATTATATAATGATTTGAATAAAATGTTTTATAACACTTTTCAAATATGTAAATTCTGAGTTATTTTAAAATTTTTTCTGAGTTATTTTTAAATAAACTTTTATTAAGGGACTGAAAATAATGAGACAAATCATTCAAGCCAGCAGAACTTGCTTAGCTTTTCATTGGATAGTGCCTCAATTGTGTTTGATTCTCTGAATTGAAGTCTTCACCTTTAAGAGGAATCTTCAGAAATGCACCAAAAACAGAAAGATTTGGGGCTAAGATAAAATGCGAGAAATAGGCAAAGCTGGCAATCTCTTGGCAACAGAGATGTGTGGCCAAATGCCCCTGAAAGGTGTAGCTACCGTGTATTTTAAGGCTCAGGCCCTCCAGAAGAAGTATCTTTGTGTGGGGTTGTGGAGATGAAGACAGCAAGTGGAAGCCATTAGGAGGGAGGTGTTACCCACAATGCTCAGTCAAGGCTGTGATGATGGCTAGGTAATAGTGCAAAAAATACTAACCTTTATCTTGTCTTCTTTGACTTTACCTGTTTGTTTTATTTTATTTTTTAACTTTGTTCAAGCTCATATGACAGCTAACTGGACATAGTAATTCAGATGTTATTTTAACAGAGCTGAATAGAGCAGGAATGTCAATCACATCCTCTGATTTGGACATAATTCTACTGTTTATGGAGCCTACTGTGCCTTTTTTTCCCATTTCAATGAAGCAACCTCTGAACGAGTACCAGTTATAGGTAGGATAAGAGAAATACAAATACCAAAACTGAATTAGTCCTCCCCTCATGGAGCTGGCGTTCTACTGTGCCGTCACATTTTACATATCGATTTTACCAGGTGTCTTATGAAAAATGAGACTTTAGAGTTTCTGTGAAGTTATTTTTGATTAGTTAATTCAGTGAAACAGACTCTCAAATCAGTGATGTTTTGTTGTTGTTTGGTCATTTTTCAGTTGCATCCACTCTTTGTGACCCCATTTAGGTTTTGCTTGGCAAAGATACCCAAGTTGTTGGCCATTTCCTTCTCCAGCTAATTTTGTAGATGAGGAAACTGAGGCAAATGGGGTTAAGTGACTTGCTGAGGTAGTTAGTGTGTGAGACCAGATTTGAACTCAGGAAGGTGAGTCTTCTTGACTCCAGGCCCAGCATATTATCCACTGTGCCAACTAACTGCCCGATGATGTTTAGAAGGTGGAGAATAAAAACCCACAACCCTAATAATCTCATGGTTGAACAGAATACAGAACCAAAGACCACCCAGACCTTCATTTGATAGGTATATAAATCTGATTAATCAATCAATAAAGCAACATACATTTATGAAGAATCTCCTTTATGCCAGCTGTAGTGCTAGGATCAGGGGCTATAAAGAGGGAAATGAAATTCTAGTCCCTGCCTTCAAGGAGCTGACATTCTATATTGAGGTATTAACAGCATTTAAAGAGTTATTCAGAGGTGCTGGGGAAATCCCAAGTATAAATCACAGAAACGACTTAAAAATGAATCCCAGCTTCCAAGTCTTTTGATCTGATGTTATGATCTATGTAGACTAGGTTTCAGAAGCAGGCATAGAACCTGGGAATTGTGATTATTTTCTAAAATGAAACAATACCAAATTAAGCCTTCACCATTAAGTCTGAAGCACATCTCTGTATGTTGTATTACTGAAAAGACAGAGAGAGAAAAGACAGAGCTTATAATGTTTTCTTCCATTACTTTTCTAATGTAATCACTGCATAGATGATTCACCTTAGTCTTTTAATGAGAATGAAATGCTGCTATTATTACTTGGCCTTTTGAACCTGATTGAGGGAAATGATGTTTGCTTCCTAATGTCTTTTTAGGATGCATGTGGTGTCAACACAACCTGTTAAAAAATGAAAACTTTTTTTGATGGTTCAATGGATAGAATTTGGCTGTGGAGTCAGGCTCTAATACCATCCCCAGCACTTAGCTCTATTATCATGGGCATGGCAGTTAGCCTCAGTTTTGTCATCTGTAAAATCATGAAAATAACAACTATAAAACTATTCCTTTTAGAACCATATAGTGAAGATCAAATGAGATCATGGATATAATGTATTTTGAAAACCTTGCAGAACTATAGAAGAGTGATACAGATATAGATGTAAGTATTTTGGGTTTAGTTTTAAATTTGGCTTAGTTTGGCATCATATAGCCTTAGAATATTTTACTTTGCTACTATTTGGTTTTTTTTCAAGACTGGGTCTTCTTTCTCATGTAAGGAGATATACAAAGATAAATTATACAGAGAGAACAAGTGACCTCTATACCTGCGAGTTCTGTAATGAAATATGCTAAGCAGCAGACCAGTTTTACAGTCTAGTAACTAGATTCCTGTACATGTTCAGAACAATAAGCCAGGGCAGTTCAGGTAAGCATTTGATTATGTAGACATAGAGGAATCTTCACATTTGGACTCAACTTTCTCAGTAGACAACCTGTTGTACGATGAAGTAGAAGAGCCACTTAGAAAGGAAGTTATTGAGGTTTACCAGATGAAAGAAACAAAGAAGGTAAATGTTAGAAATGGCACAATTTTAAATGAATGTGTGGATTGATTTTTAAAGATTGCTCAGTGGAAGAAATTATAAAATAATGTCATAGATTATAGATGGCAGTATTACTGAAATGAGTAATTAAAAATGAGCAAATACCAACCACCATGTCCACTTTTAATCTCTGTAAAATCTTCATGAGGTTAGTCCATGTACATATTGATGGCCTCCTTGTAAACACGAGAAGAAAATAGATTTTCGCAATGAATTTTCTATATCATTTCAAATCCTTACAGTCACATAATCGATCAATCAATCAACAATAATTTATTATGTGCTCATTATATGTCAGGCATTGTGCTAAGTGCTAAATGGGGATACAACAGAAAACAGTTCTTGCCCTCAAGGAGCTTATAGTCTCATGGGGAAAGACAGCATACTTTACTGAGAATCCTAAGGGATATGATATCCTTCTACATTTATTATTTGTTAATGTGAAGCAAGAGCAGCTTTAAAAGATCTTCAACAGTATCTTCCAGTTTTCATGCTAAATGCTAACTACCACAGAGACAATTTTGGCCAGTAATCTTATCCTCAAACAAAGGATGAACAAGGAGACATTTGCCAAAGGAGTTTGCCAGTGTCATGGAGGATGTCTTGAACAAAATCCAAATCTAAGAGCAACCTTGGATTTTCTGTGGATTTTAACAGTCTTCAGATACTTTTGTTTGCAGTTGAGAGTATGCTGCTTTCATCAGAGTATGGAAAACTGCAGTCATCCTAGCAAAATTCAGTTTCCTAGTCACATAATGATGACCCCTCTTCCCCCAAACCTATATAGATGAAGAATTTTTATATTCCAGATTATGAGATACCAACTGAGTGGGCTGGCAATCCATTGAATTAACCCATCATTAAATTTATCTTGGACAGGTACTGGAGTTGGGAAATGAACTAGACCAGAATTGAAGAAGGAAGGGAGAAGGGAAGGGAATACACATTTGTTGAGCATTTACTATGTGCTAGGCACTGTGCTAAATGCTTTTACAAATATCTCATTTAATCAGGAGAAAGAGATCCAGCTGGATCACATTTGGAAAGTTACATAGCACTTTTAATGACTCCAAGCTGCTTTCTGCCACAAAGGTCCTTCATTTTAACACAGATATGCTCTCTGTGACTGCATAAAATTGTAATTCATGGAACACGACAGACTGAAAAATCAAAATTGCAGGTGACCCAGAAGGAAATGGAAAAATACATGAGTATGTGGCTACATTTTTGCAAATGTTGACTTGCATGAAAAAGTGGTATAAAAGCCATCATCTTAAAAAGCCTATGTAACCAGGAAAAGAGGTGAACCAGTCATGGTTCAGTGAGGGATGATATGCCAACTTCTTGAGGACTGTGCTGAAAGCCATGCAGTATTAAAACAATCAGAAGAAGCCTTCCACTTCTTTGATTGTATAGAATCCTCATGGAGGATTTGTCATAAAACATGTTGGGGGGAATGGGGGATACAATTAGGACCAGCTAAAGGAGGTAGTCACATTGATGGGATCAGGGATCCATCAACGTATCAGTCTAAGAAGACTTGTTAGATCATAGAATTTAGAGCTAGAGTGGATCTCGGAGTTTATATTCTTCAGCTCCTTTATTTTACAAATTAGCAGTCGGTCAGTACACATTTATTAATATCTTCCATGTGCCCAGTTCCTGGGGACGCAGATACAAAGGTAAGATTATCCTGTCTGTGCCCTCAAAGTGTTGCCCAGAAACGTTAGTAATTTTCTTGAGTAGGTAGGAATAAGGAAAGATTATATTTCATGTCAAACTGTTGATGCCCAAGTTTTTATAGAAATGGCTACAAATACCATATTTAATAAATTACTAATGATTTCCATTTAAAAGGGTCTTACAGTAATCAATCACATGCGTTTTTAGATCATTGTAGTCCCTTTTGATAGGCCTGTGGAAGGAATCCTGAAGTAGTGGATAGAGAACTGCCTTGAAGCCAAGAAGACCCGGGTTTAAGACCTTCCTCTGACACATACTGACTTTGTTACCCTAGACAAGTCACTTTACCTCTCAGTGGCCTAGGGAGTGCTCTAAGACTATAAGTTATAGAGAAGGTTATTGGAAGAGGGAATTTCTTTACATGAGAATTCCCTATGGATGATGAATAGATAGATAGAGAGATAGAAAGATAAATAGATAAGACAGACAGACAGACATGTGTGTGTGTGTCAGGCAGTATATCATAGGTCCTCTGCCCTTCCCTGTACCCCCTTGGACTCCGCATGATGTGGGGTGGTGGTAGTATTGTGGGGCCATCAGCAAACACATAAAACGGCGGTTGAGGAACTTTGCAGATAGACATTAAGAAAGGAGCTATGCAAAGTTGGGGTTGGCTGGCTGAGACCACATTAGAGGGAGAGAGGACCTCATGGCTTCAAATATAAGAGGAAAGAGCCTGACTAAATTACATAGTTACTGTGTTGCTTGTTTTGATTCTTATAAGTAAAACCATGGGTGTAATTGGCATGTAAGTGTGATTTAATTGATGTAGGTGTATCATAGGACGTCCCTGGATAAGTGCATTTGAGATAGCCATCAGTACAAGGTAAAGCATGATAAATGCAAAGTGAATTACATAGACAAATAAATATTATAAGAGTTCAGAGAATGAAATGATAACATCAGCTCATTTGGCCCAGGGAGCATAATAGGTGAGGTTGAATTTGAACTGGGTATTTAAAGATAAATAGGGAGATGGAGGGACAATTTTACAGGTACTTAAACAATTTTGAGCCAAGGAATAGAGGCAGGCAAATATTTAACATATTTGGGAGAGGATGGATAGTAAGTAGATCAAATTGGATAGAATCAAAGATTTGTGTAAGAGATAAGGGCAGATAAATGTCGAAAAGTGGAATTTGGCAGGGACTGATTATGCAAGGCATTGAATATCATGCTAAGGAATTGGATTTTCAATGAAGTGTTATTGAAGCTTTCTGAGCAGGGCAATTACAAAAATAAAAGTGTTTTTAGCAAGAGTGTAATGAAATATGGATGGAAGGAGGCTAGAAACTAGGGGATCATTTTGGAACTCTTTGCAGCTGTTTAAAGGTTAATGTCTTAGGGCCTGAATTAATTTGGTGGTAGGAACAGAAAGAAAAAAAATGGAAGAGGGAGATATCATGAAAGAATGCATGTGACAGTGACCCATAAATACTGGATCTGATTCCTCTATAATGTGATACAAGGCAACCTTAGTTTCCTTCTATGCTCAGCAAAATGCCACCTTTTACATAAGATCTTTCTTCATCCCTGCCCTGCCCTCTATCAGATGCTGGCTTGCATTCCTTTTGTAGATATTTTGTGTATACTAATATATTGTTTTATATTGTGAACTTTTATAGAGAACATATGGTCCTTGAGGGCAGGGTTGTTTTTGTTTTCTTTTTTGGTGTGTGTGTGTGTGTGTGTGTGTGTGTGTGTGTGTGTGTGTTTCTATCTTTGTGTCCCCAGTATCTAGCACAGTGACTGAACATAGTAGATGCTTAATAAATGCTTGTTCATTGATGATCAGTGAAGAGTCCAAATGGAAACAGCATCCCCAATAGATTATGAGGTCCTCTAATTACTTCTATATACAGGTGGCATTGTATAGAATTGATATACTGCCTGACACACGCACATGTCTGTCTGTCTATCTTATCCATTTATCTTTCTATCTTTTTATCTATCTACATATCTATCTACCTACCTACCTACCTATAAGGATTTCTGGATCATTATTAACCTATTCTGGAAACTAAGGACAATGATATATGGATACTAACTGATACTCACATATAGACATTTGAGATGACCACTTTGTGCTCTGTAGTCATAATACCCATGACTCTACAGATGAAAACTCCCCTCCCTGGTTTATCATCCCATACATGGGCTGTTACTCCTTATTACTGAGTCAGGAAGGACTGGAATCATGCTCTTACCTCTGACACATACTGCCTGTGTAACTCTGGAAAAGTCATTGATCCTCTCAGTTTCCTAAATAACTAAAACTGTAAGTGTCAGATGACGTGACAACGTGTATGGGTAGAGGAAGCTACTTAAGAGGAGCTCCATAGACTAGCTAAACAATGGCCTCATTTGAAAAAGAAGAAACTGTTAAGACAAAAAAAGAAACTCAAAGGTGGAGACTGTCTCTCACTTTTATGTTTGTATACTTAGCTCTAAGCATAGGGCTTGGGACATAATAAGCACTTAATGTTTTTTTCATTCATTTATTCTATACTCAAATATTATAGGGTCTCCAAAGTGAGATCTTTAGCAGCTTGCATGTTTATTCTTACAATCCACAAAAGAGTAACCAAATGGGAATGCCTCTAGTATAATATGTAGTTGGATGTATAGCCCACTGAATAGGTTTATTAGTAATTAAATGAGGCAGTAAACATTTATTAACTGACTACTATGTGCCAGACACTGAGTGAAGTGCTAGGAATACAAGAGAAGCAAGTGGTGGGCCCCTCGCTCACAAAGGTCACCATCTAATGAGGAAGATGAGATACATACAGCTATGTACAGACAAACTAGAAACAAGATAAATTGAAAATAATCAACAGAGGGAAGACCCTAGAATTAGGAAAGATGGGGGCAGGCTTCATGTAAAAGGCAGAACTTCAGCAGCAATTTTAAGGAAGTCAAGGAAGCAAGAGGCCATCATTACATATAGTTTGGATGGCCCTTGCAAATGAACAGCAAGCTAGGCTCAAAATGGAATAGGAAAAACAGAGTGGTTAGATTGCGTTTGGAAATTTACAGTACCTTCAACAACCCCAAGTTTTCCCTAAAACAAAAATCCATCATTTGGAAATACTAGTGTTCTATTGGTAATGTCCTATGACTTACAAATCATGGAATACCAACATTTCTGAAGAACCAAAATTGTAGATGAGTCAAAGAAAAATAGGGGGATCTACATGCTAGTTATAAGTAGATCGTAGCATAGAATGAAGGATGGTTTGCATGTGAGAAATAGCATAAGAAACATCAACAAGGAAATGTGTGATTGGAAGAGGAAATGGGCCAGTCAGGGAGTAAGAGTGAGAGTTAACAGATGAATGAATACCTTGTGTACTATGAATGATCATGCCCAGGATATGTTCAAAGATGTATGGGAAGCGACAGCACTTTGGGTGGAGTCCCTATGGAGCATTTATAGGAAGATGTGAGTAAGTCATATAGGATAAAAAAAGTGTTGATGGGTTGTGATTCACATCATTGAAGCAACATTCACATTGATGAGGTTGCAGATAAACTGAAATTTGAAGATTGTTTAAAGAAAAAACCAACATGGAATCCTACCATTGGTGCTTCATGCTGGCTTAGAGAAAAGTTGCTACTCAAAGGCCATGTCCAACTGGGTGGTGTAGTGGATAGAGCACCTGGCCTGGAATCAGGAAGACCTGACTTCATATGTGCTCTTGGACACTTACTAGCTCTGTGACCCTGGTCAAATCACTCAACCACTGCTTGCCTCAGTTTCCTCATCTGCAAAATGAGGACCATAATAGCACCTACTTCCAGGCTAGTGAGGACCAAATGCGATAATCATTGTAAACACCATAGAAATTTAGCTGTTATTATTACCTGATTGTAGACATAACCATTCTTTTAGAATTCTCTCTGTTAATTTAACTATTTAAAGCAATGATAAAAGTCAACACCACATTTTTTAAAATGGATAAAGATGAAATGAAAACAGTGCATGCATTTACAGTAGCTCCACCATGACCTGATTTTCCTTCAAATCCATCAATTACAAATGTGAAATGGACCAAAGATGGTGACTTGACTCTCACCATTTCTTAGAGAAGTTTAATAAAAATTATCACATTGTAGAAAACCAAATAGCTTCCGCTCTTAAACATTTAATATTTTGGCTAAAAGTAGAGACCTGGCAGCCAGGAGCATCCCAGATTCCTATCAGCAGTTCATTTGCAGACATTATGGAGGTGGATGGTAGAAACAAGCCTGTGAGACTTATCACCTCATTGAACCACCAAAAGCATTTGAGAAGAGGGTTATGCAGAGAACTTGGCTGGAGATCTGACTGAGAGAAAAATGAAGCCCATCGCTGAAATTGGAAGGACTATGTTGAACAGAAGTGAAATGGGAGTGATGTACTTGTGTTTCTGCATTGAGCTGTTCACATGAGTGATAACAGTGAGACTACCACATTTGAACTCTGCCACATCAGTACCCAGTGGATTATAAAGTGGTATCTCAGAAAGTCAAGTTAAAAAAAGAAAGAATAACTAGCAAGATCAGTATTCATTATGGAAGATACTCATGTGTAAAGGTACTCAGGGACTGATTTTTTAAATTATATTTTTAAAATTAATTTTTATTGATAAATTTTGTTTTTTGAATCATCTACATTTCCAGATGTATTTCTTCCCTACCCTTCCTGTATAGCCATCCATCACTTGTTTAGCAAAACTTATAAACATACCTAAAAAAAGTCTGTTACTACACATGATGTTCCACACCCATGGTCCCCACCTCTGCATAGAGGCAAGGCGGGGGAGGGGGGCATTTTCCCATATCTTTTCTTTGAGGTGAAGCTTGATTATTGTAATTTTTCAGTGTTGTTTCGATTGTATTGTTACTTTTCCTTCCATTACATATTTGTAGTCAGTGTATATTATTTTCCTGATTCTGCTTATTTCACTTTACATCAGTTCATATGTTTTTCCATGCTTCTCTGGAACACTAGGAAGGTAGATATGGATGTAGGTGGGCTGGTATGTTGCCAACGATGACTTACGTGTAAGAAGGGATGTATGATCCACCTCACTTTAGATGTGAAGAAACATTGATAATTCCAAGCTTGAAAAATAAAAAAGCCTTTAGTATTTTGCTGTGTCTGGTGGTAGGATGGGGAGACAAGCTAGGTGGCAGTAGATAGAGGTGATACATTTAGGAACACCTGAGTTGAAATGAGGCCTCAGGCCCTTACTAGCTGTGTGACCGTGGGATAGTCACTTAATCCTATTTGCTTCAGTTTCCTCATCTGTAAAATTAGCTGGAGAAGCAAATAGCAAACTACTCTAGTATCGTTGCCAAGAAAACCCCAAATAGGGTCACAAAGAGACAGGACTGAAAAATAACTAAATAACAACAAGAAAGGCCCACAAAATTTTGACTGCTCTATTGTTCAACTCCCTCCCTTCCCACTATGACTTTATCTCTCCAAGTTAAATATCCTATTATGGGTTTATGGAAGGCATGGATGAGGACATATCAGTTAGGAAGCTGTCAGTTAAGGGAGAATCTATTCTTGAGGACATCATGGATCCAGGAGAGCACTATTAAAGTCATTTTAACAGTGTTTACCGCTGGTCTTTTGTATTTCTTGTAAGTGGGTGTTTCCACTGAAGTCAGTGGACAAGAATCGTATGCTGACCCAGACATAAGCCTAAGTTAAGAAATTAGTATCTGTAAATAATATCTATTAAAGCAAGTAAAATGTCCATCCAAATATGCTTGTGACAAGCATTATTCTGCAAAATATGGAAGAATTTCAGGAGTATTGTCTCTTCATGGACTTTTAAAAATCCTTCTGAACTCATTTGGGCCTAATGATTTCCTTTCTTTAATCATTCACTCATGTTAATTTCCTATTATGTGCTGTTAGGGTTTGAAAGTTTTTTTTTTTCCTCAAAGTCTGAAATCTTTATTTTCTATCAAGGGTAATATACTATACTTACATATGGAGTTCAAATGAAGGTAGGGAAAAAGTAATTCTATAAAAATATTCTGATGGAAAAATATGTCCTACAAAAAAGTATGATTCCACAGTTATACTTCCTCCCTCGACAAAAATATCACCCTAAAAGCAATGAAGCGCACAATTACATAATGAAAAACAATAAAACGTACCTTCTAGCATGTACTTTCAGTGACTCACTGACTTTATAATAAAATTTAAATGTAATTACATTTGTGGGACTTCTGCCATTAGACAAACTAGAAAGAAGTAAAGAAAACTTTACGCATTTAGTTGTACCTCAAATTCAGATTTTAATTTACAAATTCGGAAAACAGCATGCACTCGTTCCTCATCTATCTGAGGTAAATGGGACCATAAGAACTTTAGTTTGTCAAGACTTTGATCCATATACTATTCTCTTGGTATCATTGAAAATGTGAAGATATATGTTGTGGAATAGTACTAAAGTTAGTTTACAAAGATACAATATAAATTTCCTTTACCTTTTCTGTATTTATTTAGTATTTAATTTTTCCCCAGTTACATGTAGAAACAATTTTGTAACATTTATTTTTAAAACTTTGTGTTCCAACAATTTAAATTTATTGAGTGTATAGATGGTTTTATGTATTGACTTGTATCTCCAGCACTCAGCACAGTGCCTGGCACATAGTAATGACTCAGTAATAAATAATAACAATACTAAATAGTTAATAGCTTAATAACAACTGATTGATTGAAGATGTTGGGTCATGATAACTGGTGTGTAGGGAAGGCTACACATTTCACAGAAACACATAATCTTAGATTGGAAGGAACTGACCTTGGGTGCCATTTAGTCTAATAAGGACCTTCTCATGAATCCCTCCTACCACTTTTCCTAATCATTCATCCATTCTTCTCCTTCTCCTTCTCTTCCTCCTTCTCCTTCTCCTCCTTCTCTTCCTTCTTTTTCTCCTCCTCCTCCTCCTCTTCTTCCTTCTTCTCTTCCTCCTCCTCCTCCTCCTCCTCATTCTTTTCCTTCTTCTCCTCTTTATCCTATCTTTTTGGCTTGATTTTCTCTTTGTATCCTTGGTGACGTGATGCTTAATAAATGCTCATCGAATTGAATTATTAAGGTTTCCTTTATTTGTGCTTACCTGCCTCTGCCTTTTCTGCTTATTGCTCCTACTTCTGTCATTTGGAACCAAATCCAAGTCTAATCCCTATTCCTAATGACATTCCTTCAAATACTTATCAATGGCTACTGTTTCTTCCATAAGTTCTTTTTTCAGGTTAACTCTCCATATTTCCTTCAGTGGGTCTTTTTATGTCATATTCCCCGGGTCTCTCACCATGTTGGGTGTCTTCTGAAAGTCATCTAGCTTGTCTGTATCTTTCCTAAATTGTGGTATACAGAACTGAATATAGATTTAGCCTGAATGAGACAAAGTTTAAGAGAGTTCTTACCTCCTTTGTTGTACAAGTCATTCTTCTCAATGTACCAAAAGATGGCATTAGTTTTCTTTCTTTTTAAAAAAATATTTATTTATTTTATTCTGAACTCAAGAAATATGCAAGCATTTCCATATCATAGTAGAGTTAAAAATAGATGATTGATGGGATTAATTTTCTATGTTATTATTGGCTCATGTTGAACTTATCATCCACTAAAATCCACCAACTCCTTTTTGGGGGCAAATGGGGAGAAAGAGTATTGTTTATCAAAAGAGTGCTCTATTTGGGATTAGAAGACCTGAATTTGAATCCTGGGTCTTTGGCTTTCTACCCATGCAACTGAACAATTCACTTCACCTCCACGACTCTCAACTTCTTCATTTGAAAAACGAACCATATGACCTCTAAGTTGCTTTCCAACAATAAATCTATTATCAGGCATTAGGATGAATTCTGGTCTAGTCATGCTTTCCATAGCATATACTTTTGAAACTAAAATGTAAATAATAGACATTTAAATTTATCTATTTTGGATTGGAATCTAGCTTTTCATTTGATTGGAATTAGCCCCTCCTTCTACCCTGTTTCTATCATTTTGGGTCTGAACTCCATCACCCAATGTGAGTTGGACTCTCCCAGCTTTGTGTCATCTGTGCATTTGACAAGCATACCACCCATAGTTTCATCCAAGAGACTGATAAAAACTTTGAGCAGAACATGAGCAAGTACCTTTCCTTATGGCATTTTACTAAAGACTTCCTTCCAAGTTGATATAGATCCATTAATAATAACTGCTTGAGGAAGGTCATTCAACCAGTTCTGAATCTGCCTACTTGTACTATCATCAAGCCCATACATACCTTTCCCTCTTATCTATGAGGATAGCATGACAGATTTTTTTTGGAATACTTTGCTGCAAACTTATACTGTGTATATAGCATTCCTCTGGTCTACTAATTTAGTTATCTCATCAAAACAGGAAGTTTGGTTAGTCTAGCATAAACTGTTCTTTATAATTTTTTTTAAAATATATGTATACATATTTCATTAACTGTTTTTCAAATACTTTTGTAAAAAATTTAACATTCATTTTTTAAAAAATTGAATTCCAAATTCACTCCCTCCTTTTTGCCCCTCCTTCATTCCTTCAGAAGGTAAACAGTATAATATTGATTATGCATGTAAAGTCATAGCATTATCTGTTCTTGTTGGAGTAAGTCATTCAGCCTTTTGATGATTACTACTTCCTTTTCTAAAAGCTCACAAACCATCCTTTTAATAATGTGTACTAGAACTTGTCAGGAACAGATGATAACCTCATTGACATAATATGCAGACACTATCCTCTTCCATTTTTGAAAATTGGGCCAAATTTGCCCTTTTCCAATCATAACTTGATCTTTTCTGTTCTTCTGTCTTTGAAAGTTCCCTGATTGTGGCTGAGTAATTACATTTGGCAGTTGTTCTTCTGTGCCAGGTCTGGTGACCTGAAGGCAAGTCATGGAAGGAAATTAGTTGCCTATCTTCTCACCTATATAGGTTTACATATCCTTTTAACAATTTGCATTATTTTAACCTTGAAGAGTGATTCTATCCCTTCTTTTGAACATCCTTTTGTTTTCCCCAACATAGATTTAAAAACACCAAACCTTTGTTACACTCAACAAAAATGCTTTTCTGTTTTTCTGTTAACGTGTTCAGTTTTCATAACTTGGGTGCTTAGATATTTGAGGTCTTGCACCAGGAAACATGTTCTTGAAATATAGAACTGGAAGTGATCTAAGAAATTACCTATTTTAACATCTCGCCTCCTCCATAGCCCCCATTTTGTGTTTTGGAAAGTCCTAGAAATGAAATTAAGCCCAAGATCACTGGATTCCTTCAAGTGTCAGCTCAAATCTCACCTTTTACAAGACTTCCCTTTCTAGTTCATCATAATGCTAGTGCCTTCAGGTATTCACATGGTGTTGGAAGAAGTGTAATAAGGACACTCTCAAGGTCTCTCTTAAAAACTTTGGAATTGATTAGTGTTGTAGAAGACACTGGCACAAGACTGCCCAGCATGGTACACCCGCATCAGAGAAGGTGCTGTGCTCTGTGAGCAAAGCAGAATTGAAGTAGCTCAAAAGAAACATGAGATACACAAATTTAGAGAATCCACCCCAAATGTTCCTATGCACTGTTTGTGCCCAGCTTGTGGTAGAGCATCCCAAGCTCCTGTTGGTCTAATCAGCCACAGTCAGACACACTGTAACTTGACTCTAACATAGTGATGTCATTTTGGTCCTCTTCAAAAACAAAGGACAATGACCAAGGTCCCATTTACTCATTTGTATGTAATTGAGTGCTGTCTACTGTATTAGGATGTCAGCTACTTGAGGACAGGGGCCCCTTTTGATTTTTTTTTTGTATCCACAGAGATTTGTGTTTAACAAATACCTATTTACTGAATCACTGACTCCATAATGACTACTTCTTTTCAATCTCCTTTGCTGCTTCTTAATCCATGTCACAGACACTGCTTTTCATCCCCAAAGGGTCTGTCCTAGGATTCCTTTTCTTTTCTCCTCTAATGTTTCCTTTGTGGATCTTCGCTTCCTTGGGTTCAGTTATCATCTCTACTGCCAGTAGACAAAATATAGATACCCTTAGAAATTCCTCAGGCTATGGCTATGTGATACTAAGTTATCGCATAGGAACAAATTAATTGATATAAATGAATATCGACAGTGTTCTTGAGAAAGATTTTGGCCTAGACTCTCTCTCTTTTTATTTTTTATAGAGCATTTTTATTCTTTTTATGTTGTGGGGAACATTTCATAGACAAGCCTTCTGATTGACTGTGAATGAGATCCTCCTAGTTTTAAGAAGGTTATAATAACTCATCATATCCTGTTGAAGGATTGGAAGTGAATTCTCAAAATAGAAAGTAGTCACTAAAACTTAGTATTTGCACTCATTTAGAACATTCTGAAATCCAGATCCTGTGGAAAAGAGGACTAGCCAGAGGCATCTTTTCCAAGAAGACTAAGACAGTTGTTTGCTATTAGAATAGTCCAGTTCTGTAGCAATCCAAGCAGTCTAGAGTAGTTGTATTGACTTTCAACTGTAGGTATACAAACCATATTTTACAATATAATTTGTGATTATAAAGCAAAACTTACAACACTGTGTCTGTTGTACTTGTGCTTGTGGTATACACAGCATCGGTTTTGAGTAAGCAGCAATGGGCATTTGATAAATTACAGGTAAAGTTTGGCAGTGGATTCTGTTAATAGTGGTAAATGATTTTGATAAACTATCCCCTTGTTTTTTGTAGGACTAAATCTCCAGTTTTTAGCTTCAGATTTTGTGGCATTTCTTTCATAATATTTACTAAGGGAATCAATACTATAATATGATAATCAAAGTCTAATTAAGGATTCATAATTGCTTATTGGTAAAAATTTTGAATTTTATACAACTTGCGTTAAATAATACAACAAGATTTTATTTTTCTCCCTACTGAATTCCATATGGCTTACAGGTAGGACTTGAAAAATTTGCCTCTTCAATTATAATGGAAGCAATTCTGATGTTTATTCTTGCTAGAAGGGTGATACTGGACTTATTCTTCTGGAGAAAGGAGTAAAATGTATAATAGTTTTTATATATTTTTCATGTAATAATGCCATGTTTTATTTATGCTGCTTTTTTGTTTGATTTCTATCCTCTCTAAAATCTTCCTCTCCTTTTTTTCTTCTTTGAAGTATGCCAGTTACTATGGAAACAGTGTTGTTTTGGGTTTGGGTGGGGCTGGATCCATAAATGCTCTATAAAGTACTTTGCAAAATGGGTTAATATTCATTCTGGCTGGGTATGTAGAGAACTTTGTGGGATGATTATCAAGATCAGAGGAAGAATAGATTTTCACTTTTATGATGATTTTCCTAGTTTGTCTAAATGTATGCATTTCCATTGGAATGCATTGTCATTTCTTTTCAGGTTGGATGGTGTAATTTGCAAGCCAATGTCCGTAGTTATATATGGAGCTATTGGGTTTTCACCTAAGTGAAAATATTCAATGGGTTTCAGTGATTTCACAGTGAGCCAGCAATCTCATCTGTTCCTCTGTACACACCATAGTCTTCTCATAATTTCCTTTGCCATCAGTGTCCTGGGTTGGGACAGACATTCATTATTTAACCCAGAGATGCCCAGTATTTCCATGTTTGTACTTGTATTAGTTCTATAATATTGATATTAAAACTCTATTATGATACATTGATGAGATTATCACATTATCACATATCACATTTAGTTCTTGAAAAAGACAAATAATATGAATTTGAAATGCTTCCAGGGATGACCAAGGAAAATAATTAAATGTTTTCCAAATAGGGTCATATCTCTGCTTCTGTAAAAATGTGTTAAGCATCCATTTTATTTCTATGTATATCAGTGCTTTTTGTACATATGTGTATTTCTGTCTTGTTTTTAATTTTAAAAAATCGTTTCTTAACCATTTTGAGACATGCTGGTGCTTTTAAAAATTCAAATAAATGGACACAGGGATAGAAAACAATGTTCTTATTATCAAATCCCATAGAGAGGCTCATTAGTATCATTTTGGAAGAAATAAGTTCTATAATCTTAAATTTAACCCTACCGTATATGTTTCTGATAATTCAAGTAGTAGCATCATAGCAACTCTTCAAGGTTCATTTGTCATAGTATAGTGTTTGTGACTTATGAATAAATACAGGCTCCCAGAATTTTGCTATCCAGGTCTTAGGGATAACTTAATTTAACTCCCTTATTTGATCACAGACATCTGGATATTTATGCAAATTAAAGGAAAGAATGCATGACAAAATGTTTTTGGACAGTTAGCAGATTCAGCCAATAAGTTAAAATGGCAAGCTTAAGCCCCCTAACAAACCAGTTATCCTTACAAAGAAAAGACTGATCTGTAGTCGCAGACTACCATCAGCTGACACCAGCTGTTGATCACAAGGAAGACTCTAGTGTATAAGAGGCTAGACTACTCAGCCTAACCAACCAGTGCAACCAGGTTAATGAAGAGTCTTGAGTCTTTGCTGTGTGATGTTTGGTTGAAAGACATGGAGATGTTTTGCCTAGAGAGGAGATGGCTTGGAGGGTGGGGGTGGAGTTATTAGGAGGATAGATGATTGTCTTCAGTTCACATAGAAGGAGGATTAAATTCATGCTGCTTGCCCCCAGAGGACAGAGATGGGAGCAGTGGGGTGGAAGTTGCTAAGAGGCATTTTTTGACTCATTGTAAGAAAATAAATTCTTCTGTTCAATTCATGCTATTAAAGAATGAAATGGGCTGCCCTGGGAGGTGGGCACTCTCCTCTCTCTAGAGGGGGCGACCACTTTGGGGCTTATCGTCAAGGAGATCCATGTTCATGTTTGTTATATGCACAATGACCTCTTAGATCCCTTACAAATCTGCGATTCTGTGATGCTGAACTTGTCAATGAAAGAAAAATGCTTCAGAGGGCACATTATCCTTTTGACAATAGCTCATCATTTACGAGAACAACACATTTCATCATTATTGTTGCCTTTTACTATGATCAGGAAGTCAGTGTTATCCAGAAGCTGAGGGTTCAAATTCATACTCTACTGCTTAAGAGGTGATATTTGTACAGTGCTTCCTACGTGCCAGGCACTGTGCTAAGCACCTTAAAATTATTGTTTTATTTGATCCTCACAACAACCCTGGGAGGTAAGTGCTATTTTAATCCCCATTTTACAATTTCATCTTTCTTACCTTTTCTCCGTTTTGTCAAATAGTTCCCATCTTATCCCCATTTTACAGATGAGGAAATTGAGACAGAGAGAAGTTAAGTGACTTGCCCAGGGTCACACAGCTACTAAGTGTCCGATGCTGGATTTATTAACTCATAACATATCCTTACTAATGTGTTTGATCTTGAACAAGTCATTTACCTCTCTAGACCTGTTTTCTCAAAGTACATAGGACAGATAAGATAATTCCCAAATCTCCTTCCAGCTCAGAATTCTGAGTCTCTGATTTTATAGGTCTTTTAAAATGAGAGTCACCACATGTATAACCTATATAAAATTACTTGCCTTTTAAGTCAGAGGAGTAAAAAGGGAGGGAGAGAATTTAGAACTCAAAATTTAAAAAATGAATGTTTAAAAAGTATAAAAATAATTGTTATAAAAAATTAGAGTCACCTAGGCTTGAAAACTTGAAGTCATACTTAACTCTTGTCTCTCTCTCCTGTATCCTCTGCTCTGCTCCTCCCCGCCCCCCCAAATCAGCTGCTGAATCCTGCAGATTCTTTTTCCTAAATATATCCATCCTCTTCCTTCTAATCACTACCCTAACTCAGGCACTCATTTCCTCTTGCAATAGAGTATTGTAATACCCTCCTAATTTGTTTCTCTCCCTTCAAACCCTCCCTTCAACAATGTGTCTTTCTACCACTGCCCAAAGGATTCTTTCTAATAAGCAGCACTAATCACATAGCATTTTCCCTCAAGAACATTCAATGTGTTCCTCTTTCCTACCTGATAAAATGCTGGCTCCTTACCCTGATAGTCTGTCTGAATCTACTTTTCTAGACTTACTTCTCTTGACTTCTTTTAAACTTCAGGCAAATCGAACTAATTGCTACTCTCCAGGCTAAGCCCCATCCCAGTCCATTTGTATATACTTTTCTTGTTATTTGGAATGGTCCTTCTCTTCCCTTGGTATGCCTCCCCTCCTTCTATTAAGTACTCTCTGTTTAGTGGGGTCCTTCTTCGAGGTGCTACCTCCTCCATTTTGGTTTTCCTTATTCTCCCCCATCAGGAGGAATCTCCCCTTATTTGAATCTCCTATGATCTGTCTTATGCACTTAATGGTTTTTTTAGCTTATGGTTATTTGTATTATACATGCCCAACACATAGACATGTATGATTCAAAATTCTTTGGCTTCTAGGATCTTGTTACCTTTTTCATAGCACTCCTTAACAAATATTCATTAAATTAGATTGAAATGTTGTTTTTCAATCACAAGCCCTGGACTCCTTCACCTCCCTTTATAAAAATTCCTTTAAAAAAGGCAGTAGTACCTTTTAGCAGCCTAGCTTTTAAAACTACTAAATTCCCCTATGGAATCACAGTACTTCTCACAGGTGCTAAGTATTCATTAAACTGTAAAAACCAAAATACATGTCCAAAGATAGGTATCACTTGAGGAATACAGATGTCATCATTCCTTCTAGCATGTGTTATATTTGAATTTGTACCTGTATTTGAGGTGGAATTATATGTTTGGGGGATAAAAGAAAACACAATACCTGCCCTAACAATACACTTTTTATTGCTCTCTTGGCTAGTCTTTCTCTTTCCCAGTTGTGGTTGTTTTTTCTCCCTGCTACTTTATCTTGGCCCTTCGAAGTTGTGTGTAAAGATACCTGTTTTACTGATAGGAAGGAAATTGATACTGAGAGTCTCCTGTAAGCTGGGTCTGATGCCAGGAAGACTCATCTTCCCAAGTTCAAATATGGCCTCAGACACTTATTAGCTGTGTGACCTGGGAAAGTCACTTAACCTCTTATGTCTCAGTTTCTCTATCTATAAAGTGAGCTGGAGAAGGAAATGGCAAACCATTCCAGTATCTGACAGGAAAACCCCAAATGGGGTCTCGAGGTATTGGACAAGACAGGCGACAACAGTAGGTTAGGCAGCAGCCAACCCAATCCACTTTCATTTGGTGTTTTTGATTTTTCCCCCTTCATGAATCCATCCAAATCGAATAGGAAATTTGTGTTGCAAACAGTCCAGGACCAATCAGATACTCATGGTATTATAAATACGTATTTGTGGTCATTGTGTAGACTGTTGTTCCAGCCAGTATCTTCTGTTTGATTAACTGGCTCTTCTGTAGTGAACAAAATGAAATTTATGTCACAGCCGATATAAGTAGCCGATGACTCTTCTTGACTGTGCGTTTCATTACAGATATACATTTGTTGGTGGTACAGCCCTTGGAATGACAGAAGCTGACAAATAGCTTTCAAAAGTACCTAGCTGGAAAGAGTTAGTAGCAGCTTACACTCTTAGCTTTTGCTGTTCCCAGTGGTAAAGAAGATGGGGGTGGAGAAGTTTAGTAAAGAGTAAAGAGAGCTGGGGGAAGTAAGGTGTGAGGTCAGAGTATTCTGAGAGGACCACCAAAGTTGGGCCTGAGGCTTTCATGAAATGCTTGGAGAATGTCAGAATTATCAGACATCTGTTTTCCAGAGAGGAGTGTAGCTAGTTATTAATCAGCCATAGATATAATGGCGTTATATTTGTTCACCAGGACATCGATGAACTTACTTTCTGTAAGTCAAAGGGAACAAGACTGGAAAGGGAAATGACTTTCTGAGACTATGGATGGAAGGAAAAATCAAGCAGGCAGGACAGTGACCGAAACTCAGGGAGCAACAGCATCTGCCCTCTTGACAAAACAAATCCTATATAAATGCTCACTGCCTTTTGCTGGTTGCCCCCATTTTCCAAGCACAATGATGGGGGCAGGAGTAATTCACTAACATTTATGGAATGTTTGAAGGCAAACAAACACTTTAACATTTTTTATCTCATTTGATCCTCACAACAAGCCTGGAAGGTCACTGTGGCAGCTTCCATGATTCCATTTTATAGATAAGAAAGGAAATGAGGCTAAAGTGACTCCCTCAGGGTAACACCACTAGGAAGTAACAGAGAAAGACTGGAACCAAGTTTTTTTGCATCCAAGACCAGTATTTTTTCACTGAACTGTCCTACTGAGGGAATTTGGCCTCTGATCCCTCCCCGCCCCACCCCTGACCACCCTTAGAAGTATTTGCCTTTGGGTCTGAGACACCCAGCCTTGTGGGAAATTGGATTATTTTCACTATGTATTAATAAAAACAAACCATGTAAGTGAGGAAAATATGCCCATTTTCAGGCAGTAATCCTGACTGCATTCTCTCTCCACACTTCTAACTGCTTCTGCTCCATCTGGCCATCTCTTTCTCACCCTGTTTAATGCTTTTATTCTATACTCACTTGTCTTGGTGTGTACTCAAAGTCCAGCATTTCTCATTGACATCAGCCGTGATGAAGCAGACCCTAAGATTCCTAATTGAACAGTGTTGTGTTTGGGAGTGGGGATGAGGTTTGGGTGGAGGTGAGGGAGGGATGGGGGGGACCAGTAGTGACAACATTGCTTAGCACTCCTTCATCACCTTTCATCCGCCAGTGCCTTTAATCCAAGGATCACAAAGTGTTTTACAAACATTAATTAAAATTACAACACCCCCAGTGAGGTAGGCAGCATTATCATCATTTCACATCTTGAGAAACCGGAGTCCAGGGACGCTGAAGAGCTTCTTGGCTGTCTCTTTCCACTGGTGAAGCTAGTCCTCCTTCTAATGAAGGCTGTGTCAGCCTTCAAGGTGGAAGGCTTCCTCTTAGCTATCTTAAAATATCTTCAAGTGGCACCTTTTGGCATAACATTGGCAGGGAGGTGCTTTCTTTTTGGTACCGTAGTCTGCTGCTGCAATTTTCCTATAGTGAGTTGTGAGGTGTGAGAGTAGCAGTGCGACTGAGGAAGATACTTCAGCCATGGGGAATCATAGGGAAAAGCTGGAGACCGGGTGGTACTAAGTTAAGCAATCCAACTGCACAGCACATTTTGGGGTGGGGGAAAAAGGCACAATTAATTTATTTCATTTGAGGATTAGGATGCTTGTTAAAGATGGTGCTGAGGAATGCCAAAAAATGTTGAGAGCAGCTCGTTGTCAGTATGTTAAGCTAGCTTTCCTACCTTTGGCAGTGAACTCTAAAACCAATGCTAGATTTTTGGGGGTCCTTAATGGGGACCAGATGAAGCTGTACCACATACAAATAAAAAACATGTTGTAGGTGGTGGGCTGGTTTGAATTTGATTTCATTGAATGAATATGGGAGACAATGCATCTAAATGGAATTTATTCTGAGCCAAGTGAAAGATCTATGACAAAATGGGCTTTCTTTCACACTCTCACATCTCGATTATTAATCCTTTTGAGAGTTTCATTGTGTTATAGTCAGTGCAGTTTGTTCGGTAAGGGATACTTTTTGTCCAGTTCATTATCTGTTTTTGGAAGTGTGAGAGGTATCTGGAGTCTCCAAAAGGAGAACTCTACCTACTAGGCTAGACTGCCCTGTCTCCATGACTACATCATGACTTGTACAATTCTGAAGTGCCAAGGACTCTCCTGAATTTAGGTGGAAGGTGTTGTTTGAAGTTAACCATATTTTATTTTTCTCAAGTAATCCTTGGCCTGACTTTATAATGTCTTGTGACATGAACATCTAAACAGAGTCATCAGATTTCCAGCTGCCTGGTTGAAATAGGTATACAGAGTGGTTACATGGCGGGGAGGGAAGGAAAAATTGTAAGTAATTTAGTTTCCCGGCAATAGCATTCACATTTCTTACCCAGAATTGTCTTTTTTTTAATGAGCAATTTACTTTATCCAGTAGTACATTAGCAAAGTGTTTCCTGATTTTTATATAATCAAGTGTTTACACACCAATTCTGTGGGGTCTCTCTCATAATTCTTTCCCCACAAACCCTTGTAGTGAAATGTTTGGAGCTTCAACTGTCAACACAAGATCCTGATATTCCTACTTTATTTGGAGGCCTTGTTAGAATTCAGGTAGCCTTCATATACTCTCCTGCTACAAGATGAGTCAGTTATTATAAAATGGGAGAATAACTTGGTCTTACTTCTCTTGCAGGAGAATACAAAACCTCTGCCTAACTCCACCGAATTTACAGGATTAGTTTGGACGATTTTGCGAGGCATACTGTAACTATCACAACTTCTAAGGCTAGTATCATAGCCTGTAGCACCAGCAACCGGGATGCCTGTGTCAGAGTTTTATTGGGTTACATCCTACATTTATGGATGTTTGTTTATCTATAATTCATAGAGTCTATTATGTTTTTGTCTGTTGATGTTAGTTTGACTTTTTACATGAGCCAAAAAAAAAATAGATCTTCTTCCATTTTATTGCCATATGAAACAAAAGTCATTGTGCTCTAAATAGTGAGTTCCTTATGACTCATGCCACCATAAAATGGGCTTTGTACCTAGAGATCCAAAGAGATTTATAACTTTTAGACACCATTTCATTATAGCTGGTACAGGTGAAACTGAACAAAGTGGGTACTTTAATTTTTTTTATTTTTTTTAAAAGCATGTGGATTTGAAGTTGGGCAAACCTCCTGCCAGGTTGCCCATCCTGGTTTTTGTAAGCAAACCAAATGTTGTTGCTCCTGTGGTACCCACAAAAGCTGTCATTCCCAGGAGGGACCAGCATCCTAATCTGAGAAATGTCTGACTAAAACCTTGTGTTCATGTCCCATATCCCCCATTAAGTCCCAGGGAAAGTCAAGTCATATTTGGCTATGCTTCCAGGGCTGTCACTTGGAGTCATTTGTCTCTCCTAACTACCAGCATACAGTGCAAAACTTTTATTTTTCCTTGTGTTTGTTTTAGGTTAAACATGTCTGTCAGGCTGGCTGTAGTGTTTACATTATATATCGTTGTCAAATAAAAAGCAGTAATGTCCTGTTCTGTTGATGTGTCATCCACAATGAGAAACATTCCCATTTTAGCAATGCTATTTATGACCTGAAAACCCTTACTTCTCTGTATCATACACAAATTGGACTCCATGGCGTCAGGATTTCAGGAGAGTTGAGGCTGATTTATTATTTTAGGATCCAATAGCATGTTATCTTACTTGTTATGTTCTAATGGACCCGGGGACTATCAAACATTAAGTAAATCAAGCTTCACTTCTTATGGAAATTGAAATCTACTTTAAACCACAGATAATCTAAACCTCTAGAAAGAATGCATGTGCCTTATGTGTTCTGTCTTTAGAAAACAGGAAAGCAAATAAGCAATTTTCATAGTACTTGTCCTAAAATGATTTCATGAGGACTAGAATATGCCTTTGAAATCAAGGTAATGCTTTTCACTTATCTATATTTATATTATTGCATAAGGATCCAGAATGAAGAACATGATTTCGTTTTTCACTTGGCAATCTGTTTGTGACAATTACTGAAATTTTTATTAACTGTGAATGGAGGAAAGCTGTATTAGGAGATGAGGAGAGATTTCCTTCATATCTTGCCTTGTAGGTAATTTGGGTGATTCTTTTTTCCACTACTATTTAAGCACCTCTTAACTGCTTGCTGTCCATCTGTATACCATTCCTAGTTCTGTAAACTAGTATATGTCTCATGACCTTGTAACATGCTTTGTTTGTGCATCTGCCGGTACAATATGTTGTCTTTCCTTAAAAATGCAAATGCGCCACATGCAATCCAGAGCCCCCTTAGTCAACAAATAAATGGAGGTAAAGACTGTACCTAATACCCATTTAATTTAAATTCATTTTATAAACATAAAGACGCCTTTTAAGAGCAGCTTTAATTCAGACTAGCACCTTGATTTGTGGTTGCCATGGAGAATCAAATCTGTCATTTGACAAGAAAAGTCACCCATTTATGACAGCACTTTATCTTGTCTCTCCAGGGGAAGAAAATGTCAAAAGTGAGAGCAGAAAAAAAAATCAAGCCTTGAAACACCAGAATTTCTTGATTTCATTTTTATTATTCAGCTATCATATCCTTTCTGATAATAGCAACTTGGTGAAAATAAATAATGTTCCTACAGTAAAAATCAAATATTTCCTATTGGAATGGACAAGGCTCTTTGTGACTGTCAGTGCTATGAAGTCTGGCGAGAAATAGTGTTATTAGATAAACCGACGGTGCCCAAATTCCATTTTCTTTTCATTATAGTGTCAAAATAATTATACCTGTGTAATTTGGGTAGGAAATTGTAGAATAAGTAAAATGGTCCGTTGCAATAAATTGCTGTAAGCTTGTGTTCCTTCCAGGGCGGGGTTTCCACCAGCTCAAGAAAGAAATGATCAGAAAAGTATTTTCATTTGAATAAAGATGTCGACCATAGTTAGTCTTTCATGTGATTTCCTGAAAGGAAAAAAAAGGGGGGGGGAAGGGTGGAGTAGGTGACTGCTGTGTTGTGTTACTTTTTATATATACCCATTTTAAAAATCAGATCAGAAGACACAAGCTATTTCTTCCTTGTCGTATTGGAGTCTCACATTTATCCAAAGCTTTTCACAAAGATTTCCTAAGATCTTGTGAGGTTTGGGCTTTTGTAAGGAGATATAACTTGTAGGATGAAACAGGAGATGATTAGATGATTATTAATTAAAAATGTGTGTATATGTATAGGTAACTACTATATTGTGTCTCTTCATGTGTTTGCCTGTATATTGCTTTGCTGGATAAACCAGAGAGGACAGTGGCTCTTATTTCAAATTTGCATCACATTAAACAAAAAATGTTGGCGTTCTGCTTAAATAAGCATACTAAAGTAATCCGTGTTACCCATTTCTCAGGGACTGTGTTTTCTTTATTGTTGTAGTATTGTGCGGATTGATGTGGTTCAGAAGTGAAGTAATCTTGTATCAATGAGATAGCATTGTAATAGAAAGTCCTTTAGTGAAGGTTTAGTGTAAATATTGGACTGGTAGGGGAGCTGCTTTCTGGAACAGTTGTGCCTGGGAGAGATTACAAAAAATGGAGAGAAAAGAAAGGGTTGAACTCTCATTTTCCTGAAATTGGCTCATGGTGCTGGATTCGTAGCCAATGCTAGTTGGGATCTGCTGTGAGAAAACAGGCAGTACAATAGTTATCTTCCTATATACCCATGTTGGTTTTTGTATAATAATGTGTTTTATGTTAAAAAGAATGAAGAGGTGGGAAAGGAAGGGATATATGAGGCATGTGGGAAATGAATCCACCCCTCCCCTCCCAAAATCAATGAAAATGTTTTTGCATAAGCATACCCTACTGATTGGCTTTACAGAAGAATTGGGGCATGCTACATGTTAACCTATGGTTTCTCCATTTTCCCTACCAGTTTTGCACATGGAGATTCTACGTGGGAGAAATAGGTGATTCAAAACACCAAAATATGCCATTTAAATGATGTGGCATAAATATAAACATATAAGTGCTTAATAAATGCTAATTGACATTGACTTATGTGTTATGATTATGTGTGAGAGCTTTGCTTTGCTCTCAGCTAGGACACATTGATGAAGATGTGGCTTTTGTTGAATGAGATGGGGCAGGAGGGTAGAACTCTGTGACTCTGGGAATAGAGATTATAAACCAGGGCTAGGGTGGCTTCCCCAGTGCATTAACCTTAATTTCATATGGTTTGGAATGTACAGTACACTGGGTTGTCTCCAAGTGAGGACTTCATCTGAATTCTTTCTCAGCTGGTACCAAGTTGATCATGTGCCTTTTGGTGCAGTGGATAGAGTGCTGGCCTGGAGTCAGGAAAACCTGAGTTCAAATCCGACCTCGTACACTTAAGAGCTTTGTGGCCCTTTACCCTGTTTGCCTCAGTTTCTTCATCTGTAAAATGAGCTAGAGAAGGAAATAGCAAACCACTCCAGTATATTTGCAAAAACCCCAGATGGGATTACAAAAAATCAGACATGACTGAACAACAGAAGCAGGACTATTGTATTAACTTGTCCTTGGATACTACTCTGAAATTTGGGTACAAAGACAATTGTGGACTTATCTGAAGCTGAAGGAAATAAATGTAGGCTATTTTTTTCATTTCTTCATATAGTTTATTTTATGTTACTTGAGGTAACATCTTTTAACATCACTGTTATTTCTCATACTTGTGTTCATGGATTTCCACTGTGAGAATTTGACGGTGATGACAATGAAAGAAATCTCTAAGAACATGGTAGAAGTCCTGTGAGAATAGGTGCACTATTCTTTAGTGCCTTAACATTCTGTGGATATTTCCAACTCCCTACCTCCAAAGCATGATTGAAGAAGTCAATCTTACTGTTTGTTTAGGCAGGGTTTATTGAGGTCAGTAAGAATAAATAAAATTCAGGTGTAGAAATCATCATCGGTGTTGCTGGCCTCTTGCCTTTGTGACATCCTGAAAACATTTTCTTCTTTAAAATGATATTAAACAATCACTCCAACTTTATACACATCAAACTTCACTTTTGATGTTCAGTGCTGTGGTGTCTGAGAGGAAGATTTAGTCCTCTTGTTAGAAAAAAAAAAGCAGAGGAAGAGGGGAAGGATTAATGGTTTCAAATAAGATGTGGTGAACAATCCAAGTTAACAACTTGTATATGAAAATATCAGCCTGATACAGTATGAAATGGCAGTGATATAATATCTCGAAAGTCAGACTTTATAATGGAAACGTCAACTCAGCCTAGGCTTTAGCTGCTTTGCTTCTGTAGAAATGAAAGTCACAAGCCCGCTTCTTTACGCTTTAGAAATCGTTTTCTCAAGTTTCCTGTTTTGCCAGCTTTTTGCATGCATGCCTACATTTTGGTTGCTGCTTGTTGCCTTGCCTTTCACAGAATGAAGTTGACTCCTTTGGAGGTTTGGGAGGAGATGCTAAATACACCTTTCCTGACATCTGCTGTGATAAGGCAGTACCTGCATAAGTGAAGCAGCCATCACTGTTTGATGCTGTTTCCCCTGGCATTGGCTCCTTCCCTTAGGCTTGGCATTATGTGGCTGGACTTTTTGGAAATCCTTTGTCTCTCCAAGTTCTCTCACCTGAAGGCTTTCTTCATTGTTTTATTAATGTAGTCAAATTATATTCATGTTTTAATGACTTAATTGGATAAAAACACTTTGAACTCAAAAGAAAAATAGTGGTGTTTATTAAATTATACCTGTAGATGCCTGCAGACCCGAGGTAGCAGGTTAAACCTTCTGAAGTGAGATTTTGGAAAGCAAAACAGATTTGAGTTCTCTTACTGGAGAGCCCTATTTAGCTGGTGTCTTGGTAATTATACTTATTCAGGCTTTTTTCCTCAGATAGTGTCTAGCAAGAAAATCCAATCCAGGAAGAGGGAGGCTTTAAAATTGCATCCTTTCCATATTAAAAAAGCTATTGTATTTATGTATAGAAAATAAAATACGGCTCTTTAATGTGTCTTATGAAAAGAACACAGTCAAAGCATCTTGATGTTTAATGCTAGAAGACATTATAATCTTGTACATCTGAAATTAATTTAGGTTAATCCCACTCATTGTATCAAAATGTTATCAGAAGCAATATCTTCCTAAAAGGGGTACTGTTATTTCCAAGTGCTGTGAGAGCTGCCCTTCAGGTGGGCTGTAATTAAAAAGGGACTCATTTAATGACTGAAAACTTAGTTGTGGCTGCCATACTACCAATTGTTATACAAATTAATTTGCTATTGGACAAATCATATTCTGAGTTTAAAAACAATATTATGAATTTCTTCAGCATAGTAGGATTTCTTTAAAGCGGAAAGCAGCTAGTGATGTATTCATAGGTTTACTCATTTCAGCCCCAGAAGGGGGATATGTGCTCACAAAAGCACTTGTTTGCAAGTCTCTAGTTCTGTTTGAAGAAAGTTTAACACTCAAAGAATGATTTGATGAATTTCGGAGAATGCATGTTTCCTTTTTGAGAATGTCTCTGTTGGCAAAGGATAGGTCTTATTTACAAAGACTCCAGAAATCGTGGTGTATTCAGTGCAGGTATTTTCAGTATGTCCCAAACTCATGTCTTTCTTTGTAGAAGCCTTCAAGTGCTTTGGAGTTTTTGACAATTATGTAATTGGTAATATTGGCAAGTTTAGCAGGCTTTTGCATCGATCACATCTGCAGCATGGAAAGGAAGGTCCGAGTTTCCAGATATTATGGAGGCTTTTAGTCCTGTCTTTGTTGGCCTATGTCTCCAGATCTATCGAGTCAACTCCTTTCATAGGAGGTGCAGAACTCAGTGGCAGCTGTGTGGAGGCAAAGATGGCTGTGGGTCTCTAATCCTCCACTCTGGAAAGGCTGCGTCTGGTGGCTCTCTTGAGCTCAGGAGTTCTGAACCATAGTGGCTTGAGAGTGGACCTTTTGATAGCACTTTAAAGTTTGCAAAGCATTTTAGAAATATTATTGCATTTTACCCTCACAACAACTTTGTGAAATAGGTGATATTATTCTTTCCATCTGAGAAATGAGGACATTGAGGCAGATGGAGATTAAGTAACTTGCCCAGGGTTAAACAGTAAATGTCTGAGGTCACATTTGAATTTGTGTGTTCCCTGACTCCGGGTCCAGCATTCTATTCACTGTACCACCTAGCTGGCTAAGCCAATCTAGTATCTGCACCTAGCCTAGTACTGATATGGTAAGACCTTTGCTGGGGTGGGTAGTCACCAGGCTGCCCAAGGAGGGGCTACTAGGCCCAGGTTAGAAACAGAGCAAGTCAGTGTCTTATGCCAGTACTTTGAGTGGCCACTGTACTTTCATCCTGAGCGATATAGGAAGACCCAGCCTCAAAAAAAATAGACAAATAAGGCAACCATTTGACTCTGAATTTTGGCTTTTCAATACAGTGTTACCTCTGCTTTGTGGTACAGGGGGGAAGGGAGCTAAATTTAGAGTAAAAGGTTAGGAAAGCAGCCTGGCATAGTGAATGGGAGTGCTTGATTTAGAGCCAAGGAGTCCTCGGTTCAGATCTTACGTTAGACACTTAGCTATATTCTTTATCTGTAAAATGAGGGGGTTCCGCTGCTACTTCTGCCTGTGTGACATTGAGTAGATCACCAACCTCTCTGAGCCTCTGTTTCTCCTTCTGTAAAATGATGAGTTTGGGCGACATGACTTCTCTTACCCCATCCTAGGTCTAAATCTACCAAAGATCTTAGTTCCCTTCAGCCCTAGCACCAGGCTGCAATCAATCCCTTGCAAATTTCCCATTATCTCCATCTGAAGGGGAGGGGATCATGGAGTTCCAAATGTATTAAGTTACGAACACTGTAAATTGACCTTTTACTCCCCTTCTGGAATACTTGTGATTTCAGCTGGAAAATGGAGACTTGCGCCTCACCTTCTGCCTCTACTAGGAGGGAACAAAGCCGAATGAGTATGGTTCTCCAAGGTCACTGGAGAGGGAAATACTGTTTGGAACTGTGGAGGAATAACAGTCTAACTCAGGATTTTTACGGCTAAAATGTAAATATTTGCTTTGCCGAGCAGTGGACAGCAGAATAGATGATTTGACTAAAATGCTCTAAATCATTCCAGGTCTGCTTCAGACACAGGGCCCCTTCTAGTTTGACCTGCTCATTGTCTTAAACACATAGGCAGTAATTCAGAAAGAAACTGTAGGATCTTTTCTTAAAAAAAAGTGGGGGAGTATGTGTGTGTTTACTTTAAAGAAGAAAGATATTAGAGCTCATTGGAGACACAGGTTCCTGGAATCATGTCTGCCTTTCATTTGCTTATCTGTACAGCCCCTTGTTTATAGAATGGATCTTTTGAGGAGGAGAATTATGAATGCCAGGCCTACCTCTGAAGCTCATTTGCTGGGGCAGGGGTTGCAATTCTTCAATTTTGAATATGCCACTAAGACGCAAGTGATCATTTTTTGTGAATTTGGGTAAATCATTACTTCTCAAGTTTTGCCTCTTCATTTGGCAATGAAGGGGTTCGACTCTGTAGATCATTTCTTCAGTAGGCTTGACATATTTTCCAAGATCGAGAAGGCATACTGGGTTTTCACCTGCTAAACAAAGGAAAAACAGAAGATGAAGGAGGAAGGAGGGATGATAGCATATTGACAAAACTCAACCTTGGCTTGAGCCCCAGCCTAGGATCTTCCAGGATCCTTCAGAAAGACTCAGAGAGCAGCAAATTAAATATATTTGACTCAGGGTACTTCCTAGGTCATAATCACACAAGTACAAGCCCTAAGGGATATCTCCTCCACCTATTCCCCAATTCCTTAGAAGGAAGAGAAGGTGAGAGGAAGAGCTGAAGCCTCAAATTGAACAGTTTACTTGGTTCCTGAGAACGTGAGAAGTCTCCAGGCATATCCTGTTCATAATCCAGGTGAATAAAGCAAAAGAAGGATATTAATTTAGGAAAGGGCAGGCCAGGTTATAAAGAGCTTGAAATGCAAAGCCTAGGAGGCTGTATTTAATCATAGTTGAAATACTGAGCTACTATAGCTCCTTTGACAGAGAGGTGACATGGTAGCACCTACACTTTAGGGGGAAAAAAGGCAACTGACTGGAGGATGGATTGGGAGTGGGGAGAGGCTGGAGGCAGGGAGACCATTTTGAAGTCTGTTGCAGTAGTCCAGAATAATGGGCTTGAATGAAGGCTCTGTCTGTATGAATGCAGAAGAGGGGACATAGATGACAAATGCTGTGAGGGTAGAAATGGCAAGATTTGGCAACAGATTGGATATGTGGAGGGAGTGAAAGTGAGAGAGTAATAGGTTAGGTGACTGGAAGGATGGGGATACCCTCAACAGAAGGGGTTTAAATTAGGGGAGAAAGATAATGATTACTACTTGGGACCTGCTGAGTTTCATACACTCTCAGCAGCCTATCAAAGGATGCAGACACTTCTTTAAAACTGACCTGGGTGGAAGCCAACCTTGCATAAATTATATAAATAGAAAGATGTCGTTATGGATGTAATATGTAACATATGATCACTTGTATTTAGGGGTAGATCTAGCTAGTGTTGCACACAGTTCTACTTTAATGAATTAAATACTTATTGTCCTTTAAATTCAACCCAGTTTTGGATAGTGAAGATCTTGGGTTTGGATAATATTTGGATGGTTAAGCCTCAGAGGACGCTTCCAGCTCTCTACATGTATGACCTTGTGGTATTTCCACTCTTTCATTTTATAAGAACCTAGATCAATGAAGAGATTTGACCATGGTTATGTAGTCAGCAGATGCCAAGACTAGTGCAGGCACCCAGATCTGACTTCTCAGCGGGGAAGAAGGAATGCTAGAGGCAGAGAACCCATGTTGGACTCCTGGTTCCTTTGCTTTGTTGATTAAGGCCAAGTTTCTTAACCTCTCTGGTCCTTATTCTCCTCATTTATCAAACTGAAGTGGTGGACTAGATGTCTGAGGTCTCTTTTTGATTATTCTCCCTGAGATCATAAATTTTATCCTCTTGTTCCCCAACCCCCTCTGTGGCTTACATAGAATTCCGTCTGTAAGGCATTCCCACATATACTTGTTCTTTTTAATTCCATTCAATAAACAATTCAATTTAGAGAATATTTGTTAAGTATATACTATTGCTAAGTCACTGTTTCAGGCCTTGGGGGTAAAGAGAAAAGAAAATCCAAATTGTCCCTTACCTCCATGAGTTTATATTCTATTGGACCTTGCGGCAGAGAGATAGGGACAGCCTGATTAAATTTTGTGTGTGTGTGTGTGTGTGTGTGTGTGTGTGTGTGTGTTTATTTTCCAAGTGATATTTAAGAAAAGGAGATCTCAATCCATTTTAAGGGGTGGAGGAATTTTAAGAGCTCATCATTTTAGAGATATCGAAGGTAAAATATTTGAAATTGCATCCACATCTTTGCAGTTATTGGTACTATCTTTCACCACATAGATGCATCTGGCCCCCTGCATGGTAGATGCAAATCTTCATAAAAGACAGAAGTATATTTGTTTTTTTTCCTTTGGAAGGATATACTCTAGGAAGTTATTGTTATGCTTATAGAATTATGAACCCCGAGATGGGTCAGAGTTAGCCCATGCATTTTTATTTTGGAATTGGTCCATTCCTATCCAAGACGTGTTCTCTCCATTTGTGAGCTACCGTGCATTTTAATATTGCCTTCAAACGAGACACGGCTTCTTTTCATGTGCATGCCCAGTGTCCTGCATTCTTTTTTTTTAAGGGGAGAGCCACTTGATGCTCTCCTCCTCCCCTTTTTTGAAAATCCTATGCAATATTGATGGTATCTCATCACAGCTGTGCCTTACAATGTCTCATCCTGAGCATTTTCAAACTACTGAGTTTTGAATTACTGTATTGTTCATCAGGTTAAATTGGATTTAATTGGCTTTGTGTTTTGTCTTTTTGTTTCAGTGAAAGAATTATTAGTGGTGGAGGCGAGGGATTAAAAAAAACAACTTTTAAAACTGAAGCTTCATCATTTAAAATCCACATAACAACTCTTGAAGATGCCTTTTCTTCCAGTCCTTTATCTGCCTTCACAAGCTTTCTTGCATGTTGAGGTTTATCTTTGCTTTCATGTGTAGGAGACACATGCTTAACATTGAGCCCATTTGAGTTGCAAGGCACAGGGCTCTCACAATCCTTTTCTAAAGGGACTGATCTGTTAACATCACCCTCTTTAGATCTGGCAGACAGGAGGTTCGTCCATACAAAGAAGTGCTCACAGTCTTTCTTGCCAGACCAGTAAGTGAATGATTTCAAGCCTGGTGGGCAATACTTGTGTCCATGCGTAACCCAGACAGACCACAGTAGTAGGCAGCTGCATGTAATTTTGAACTTCACTCATTGAACTGTAATAAAACAATATAAGCACTGCTTGGGGGAAAGATTGGATGCAGTTATCCTTACACAAGGCTCGGGCATATGAAGGCAGTGCTGGCTGACAAGAGGATTTTGAGATTTGATTTTGATTGAATTGCAGAATTGAACAGGCCAGGAATGTCAGCGGAAGGCTAAATGCCTGTAGTGCCATAAAGTTTTATTCATGTGAGGCTTTCCAATATAAAGTAGATGGATTATTGGAAAAGGTGTCAAGGGACATGAGTTGGAAGTGCCCAATACATAAAATGTGGGCAGAAGGGTAAAATTACTTCTTGCTTAGTATGTAATTAGGTCTAAAAAAGAATATTCCATAGGATTGTTTATTACGTAATCTTTGAAAAAATTACAAATGCTAACAACATTGGAATTCATTTTTGTCATTTTGCTTCTTCAAGAGCATCTGAACTTCTCTTAAAATCAGCCTAGAGCTTCTGTGCTGCTGTCTCAATCTTAATCAAGAATCAATTTGTTGAATTGAATCACATTAGCATAGGGCAATGTGCTTTTCTCCCCCCTCTTTATTTTTTTCCTAAAGACTGCAATATAGTCTATGACTGTTCAGTAGAGACCGAAAACTATTATGCTCAAAAACAAGAGAGGGCCATGTAGTCACAAATCCCAACACACTGACTTATTTCATAGCTCAGTAACGCATACATAATAGTAGTCACATTTGCATAGGACAGCTGATAACAACATTTCTATGCTTATTGGAGACAACTTCATTCATTGGACATGAGCAGAGGGAAGAACAGTGGGAAAGGTTGCTGAAGATTGGCCGGGGTGGCAGGGGGGAGGAGGAAGCAGAAGGGTCTCTATCACTTTTGTTGTCTGCATTCTCATCCATTTACAATGTTTTACCTCAACTGTCCATGCACATTTTTACATCACTGGCACAGCTGCAGAGAGCTAGCTGCCCATATTTTTGTTTTTAATATTTGTCTTGAGAATTTCAAAATAAAAGTGTTCCAAGCATAACATTGTTTTGTCATTCTAGAATGGATTAACTAATTACATTTTAAATATTTTTTAAAAAAATGTGTGCATCTTTTTTTCTCCTTTTTCCATATTTGCCTTTTTAAAAAATATGTTTCCAATATGTTTATTTGTAAAAAAGGTTTTGTGAGATTAAAGAGACTACTAGAAAGGGTTTTTAAAAATATCTGGGACCTTGTTATTGTTTTTAAAACTTTCCCTTCCTTTTAGTTCTGATTTTGTAAACACATTGGAAAAGTTATGCTGTGTCCTGTCATTGGAGACACCCTCTGGGATTTAGAAAACTTTAATTTGCCCCATGTTCCATATAGCAGTGTGTTTCAATTTATTTAGTTATACTTTATTATTGTTTAGTTCTTTCAAAAATAAACTCTATGAATATTTATCTAATCACATAGTGATTCATTTACAAGGGAGCTCTTGGAGATTTGCAAAAAAAAAGGAAGAGTCCTCAAATTAAGTGTGGTCAGATTGTATAATCAATAAGAAATCCCTTTTATTTCTTTGTTTTCCCTTCTTTTGGGATGTAAGATGAAAATATAGTCTTAGGATTGGATAGCTGTCGTTTGTGGAAGTGATCCTTAAATTTGGATGGTAGAAGAAAGGAAGGTATTCAATAGGATAGGGGAGAAGAAATGCCCAGAAACGCTAGAAGGAGGCAAACCATGACTTGGGAGTAGGTTGGCTGTTGTGCAGCTGGAACTCTTGTTCCCCTTCTTCTCCATCAGCACTCTCTTCAGAGGAGCTTTTAAGCAGAGATATGATATGATGTCATCATCCATCTGTCCAGATGTTGGTGCTTTGGTAATTTTGAAAAATTAAAAAAAAAGCATTGAAATCCTGTTTCACTTCAAACTCTCTTTGAGCAACCAGAATGCTAATGTTTCCACTAAATTTTGAAAAGAAAAACATGAGTCTGATTCTCTTGACCAAAGCCCATCTTCATTTCAAGTGTTTGTGTTTACTTAGCCTGTTATTCCTCCCAGAAATCAGTAAATGACTGTGAGTGGTGTTGCAGGATATTGTTTCATTAGCATTTCCATGGAGCTATCATAAATTGGCAGGAACTCAGTTCTGACCTAAAAAGCAATTTTGATTTAGGTCTGGTCACAACATGTATTTTTTTCTTTGATCTCTCTGTAGTCAAAGTTTGACATTAGCTAACAAACTGCATGCCGCCTGCATTTATTAAGTTGTACAGTTGTGAGTGTGATGAGCAAAAACATGTACTGGCAATACCATGTTAAAGATTGCTAAGCAGGTTTTCTAAGGATTAATACTCAGCAATTATTCTCTGAAATTGTGGAAATAGCCATTTGAATTGGGGGCCCAGACCAGAGCTGTTACTGGGAAGATTTGGGGCAAGAACAGTCCTTCTCTGAGCCTCTGTGCCCAAGAAGATGTGGTAGCGGTAGTTGCTGAGGAGCCCTTTGAAGTGAAGCCATGAAAAAATGTGTTTTGGGCAAAATACCATGCTTACCTGTTCCAAGACCATAGGCTTTATATGCAAGGGAGATGTGACCTTCATTCATAGCACTGGAAAAAAGCACAAGTGTTACGTGCTGAGTTTTTTGCAATAATAATGGAGTTGTAAAAGTGTTGACAACTAACTTTGTTCTCTCCCCATTTAATGTAGTGGTGGAAGCTAGTAGAAAAATGCAAACAATCCTTGGTTTTGTAAATCCCGTCTGCCAATGTCATCTGAATGGAGGATGCTTGTCAGTCTCTAGAAATAGAGTCATTTAGCAGGTTAGCTCCTGTAGGAGAGGCTGCATAGAGGCTCGTGGAGAGGGTATTGTACTTGGAGTCAGAAGACCTGGGTTTTAATCCTTCCTTTTCCACATGCCCCCACTTTAATTTCCTAATCTGTAAAGTTGGGGTATTGGTATTTTGGGTACCTACCTGTCAAGGGTTGTTGTGAAGTACAAACAAGATTAATTAAGAGTCCTTTGCAAAATTTAAATTGCTCTGTGAATGATGTCAATCATTGCACTTTTGCAATTTTTGCAAATATATTCCACTTTGATTCTCAAAGGCCAGTTCACTGATCACATTAATTCGAAGGAACATTCTTCATTGAGAAGTACTAGCAGAAAGGGAATCACTGAACACAAGTTCAAATGCATACATGAATTTAAGAACTGAACTGGGAATCATAAAACTCTGAATTCTATCATTGATTCCTTGTATGGCCATAGACAAGTCAATTGACTCAGCAAGCATTTATTGAACACTGTGCTAGGCAGCGAGGAAATAGAATAGTACCAGGCACATGATAGATGCTTAATAAATGTTTATTGCTTGTCGCCTTGAAACAGTCCCTGTCCTCAGTGAGCTTATGCTCTGCTTAAACTCTCTGAGCTTCAGTTTACTTAACTGTGAAATGTAGGTTATAACACTTGTGCTGCCTGTATGGTTACTGTGAGGAGCTAATATGATAATGTATGAATGAAAAGTGCTTTAGAACCATAAAACATTAAACAAATGAGTTACTATCATTCTCATATAAATAAGCTTGCATCGAGGAAAAGAGAAAATACAGCAATACATGTTGATTTCTTAGGAGTTCTGCAAATGCATGCATGGGTCAGTTTGGCTTTGATGTAATGAATTTTTTTTTACCGTGAACTTGAAGTGAAGGAGGACAAGTCTGTAGCTCTCAAACCTCCTATTTCCCCTCTCCTCAATACTATTGGGGTAAATAGCTTGATAAAAATCCAAGCAGACTGAGTTATCTGCCAGGTTATCTAGAAATGGAACACTGGTACAAACTCAGTTTGATGGGCATAGTTAATGGATTGCCTTCCTAAGAGATGGCTTTGAGGCCCTTCAGGAAATTTGTTGACCAAAGGTACTGCTGGCAATGTTGCTTTCACCTCCCAAATTTGACTTGGTAACAATAGATTATCAGGCCATGCTCCATGACACATGATTCTGGTAGCAAGTCACTCTGGGGTCAGATTGCAGCCCATCAGAGCTCCTCCCTGCCTTGGTTTGTTCATCTGTTAAAAGGACATTAATAGTATTTGTAAACTCAGAAGATCTCTGTGAAGCAGCTCATTAATGTTTGTATTACCCTTTGGAGTTGAAAAGAACCCTGTAATATGATGGCTTCTAATAATAAGTATTAAGTATTAACAGTATTGTGTAGATACATATTAACATATATAGATTCATATATACTATGGTGTGAGTGTGTGTGTGTGTGTGTATGTGTGTGTGTGTGTGTGTGTATGTCTGAGAAACGGAGCCAAGTAAAATTATATAAGATGTCTAAAAACTAAAACTTTACCCTCTCATAATTTATAATCCCTTTAATGATTAAACTTTCTCGAAACTATGTATCACATGCAAACAATGCAACACTGAGAAGTGTACCCACTAGTGAATTACAAGGCGTATAATTTTGTCTTTAAATTCTTACAAGTGAATTGTAAGAACATGACTTCATAGCAACCTCTGAGACATTACAGCTTTTTAATAATACTTTGCTGCTACATGTAATGCTTCATTTTTGCTTTTATTAATTCAGCCTTTTTTTCTATGTGTGGCAGTGGGGGCCCCAGGCACCCCAAGGTCTGTCTCCTGCCCCACCCTACCCTGCCTCGGGGAAGTGTGTGCCAAATAGACTCTCACCTCCCCAAGGCAGGGACTCCAAGATCATGTCCTGTCTGAATACAGTTTATGAGCGTTTCACCCACTCCTTCATCCTGGAACATGATTTTCCCTGCTCATTACCCTCTCTTCTTCCCCTGCCTTTGCCAACAATGAACTATATTACCTAAGTCTTCGGCCAGGGAGTCTCATCTTCTCATCTGAGCCCATATTACCTGTTTCAAACCAAAAAGCCAGGGGATGCTCCTGAGCGGAATAGTTACAGAAGCTGAGAGTTCTTGGTCTACAGAGTCCCCATTGGTTTCCAGCACCTTCTCTAAGGAAAGGAAGAATCACTGTCCAAACCATCTGGAAGATTCACTTCTATAGTCTAGCTGATCCTGGTGCAGTTTGTTTATTAATGTTAACAGGGAAGGCGCTAAGGATGCTTTCATTAGCAGTTACATTAGCACACGTTGGGAGCAGTTTGTTGGTAGGATCTCAAAGAGGGTTATTTTGTTTAAAATTATCACCCATTCCAAGTCTTCTCATAGTCTGCCTGCTGCTGGGCTGGATCCCCAGAAATTTCGAGCTTTACAAGGGGGGGCAGGAGGAGAGGGGTTATTTACTTTGGGTTAAAAGAAAATAAAGGCGACCAACTTTCACTTTTTAATTCTCTTCCACCCCCATCCCCCAGTCCTGTATTTTAAACACCCATCAGTTCAATAGAGCAAGAGCTCATGGTAGCAGCCCCCTTTGAATTTGGCCACTTAGCTGATCTAGGGAAGGGGCTGTCCTTTTTGCAGCTTTGGGAGCATGTTTGTGGGCTGGCCCATAATAATACAATTATGAAGGTTAACAGGAAAAAGCGGGGTCCAGGAGTGATTCCAGGCAGCTGGCAGTCCCGGCGAATTGGAAGTACACCACCAATGAAAACTGCAGCGAGAAGCAAATTAAACCTCCTATCTGCCATCTCACTCTCTTTTCTCCTCTTTCCTGTTTGGACTTGAAAGGTGACTGGAGCCAAGGCAGTGACAGTTGACGGAAGTGCTGCAAGGAGAGAGTATTTATTTACAGTGAATCGCGGTGATGCTTGTTCAGGATGCGGTTTCACGCAGGATGTTCTGTCCCCACCCCCGGTTTGATCATTTCTCCCAAAAAAAAGGAAAAAAAAAACCTGATTGTTTGAGGCCACAGCTTACACTGGGAGAAATGCTGTGCAACATGCCCGGACTTGGAATTCTCTGCTAATGCACCATCATTGAAGTTCCTGTATTGGGTATAGAGGCAAATACCAGGACTAGCTTAGATCCAGATGTGTGCAAACCCAACAATAATTGTTAGACATTTAAAATAGGGAAGTAGTCTGACAGCCTACCCAACAAGCTATGGTTCATGAAGGCCATGGAACCTATTTCCAGAAAATGAATGATAGGGGAATGGCATTGTCACTGGTATTTTTAAAACTCACTTTTCAACTAAATGAGTGTTAAAAATTTCCTTATATCGATTCCAAGTGTTGGATGGAAGAGAAAAAATTCTCTTTAAGTTGGAACTCCCCCAAAGCATGAATGGGGTGGTCACATGTCATTGCTCAGCTGCTTCTGGAAGAAAGCATGTTAGGAGGTTCCTTGGGGTGTGCATCCATCTTGGAGAATGCTGCTTGGGCCTTGAGAGAAGGAGCTTTCTGACTTTCCTATTTGTATCCCTGGCACTTACCACTGTGCTTTGCATATCATAAGCGCCTAATAAATGCCTTTTTGTTCATCTCTATCTAACTGTGAAGGTGACATATTGGGGGAAGAGGTACATTGTTTAATCTACAAACAAGAATTTATTAAGCTCCTACTATGGGCTAGGTGCTGATATAGTACAAAGAATGAAACAATACTTAAGAGGAGTTTACATTCTAATGGAAGAGGGAACCAATACACTCATATATATATATATAGCATAAATATGAAATGATTGAAGACAAGTCCTTACAGTGAAGCTTCTTAATAATCCTTTGCATTTTTACAATCAAATACAAGGTAGTTGGGGGTGGACACTAGCATTTTGGGGAATCATGAAGGGCGTCATGGAGAAGAAGCTGGTGTTTGAGCTGCCTCTGAAAGGAAGAGAACAGATCCCTGAGGCAGAGGGAGGAGAGAGTGTGTATCCCAGGAATTTGGGATGGCCAGTACAAAGACAGAGAGATGAGAGATGGAGCGTCATGTATTGGGAAAACAGAGAAGGTCAGTTTGGCTGGGTTACAGAGTATGGGAGGGGGAAAAAGGTCAAAGCATCTGATAGGATAGATTGGGGCTATATTGTGGCAAACTTTAAACAGAGGAATTGATATTTTATCCCATAGGCAATAGGAAAACTAGCTTTGATTGAGTAGGAGCTATATCAACATTTGTGGAAAATTATTTTGGCAATTCATCTCGACAGTTCAACAGACATTTATTTACTAAGCACCAACTGCATGCAAAGCAGTGGACTAGGAGCTGGGGAGATTTAGACAAAAAATGAAAGAAAATACAAGCACCTGCCCAAAAGGTGTTTGTTTATATTCTCCTTCCTATTTTTGTGGACCTGTCTCTTTAATTGGCTGATTTCTTTGATTTCTTCTTGAAAGTGGTCAATATCTTTCCTATATGTCATGAAAACCTAAGGAAAACCTTTGTGCCCTATGTAGAGTGAAACACTGTAGAAAAGAAGGGCAAGCTTTAGGTAGTATTTGCTTATGTTGTTTTGGTGAAAGGCTCTCGCCCCTTATTTTGTGAACTCCTCAAGAGGAAGGGCTTGTCTTTATTGACCTTTCTTTGCATCCCAGCACTTAACACAATTCCAGGCACAGAGCAGACACTTCATAAGTGTTTATTGACTGACTTAAGGTTTACTGAGCATGTTATGGGTCTTATTTTATCTTCACAACAGCACTGTAGAGTTGTAGCTCTTACTTTTCCCAAGTTACAGTTGAGGAAACCAAGGGTGAGCGAGGTTAATTGTCTTGCCTATGTTCACACAGCGTCAGAGGCAGAATTGAGATCGAGGTCTTCCTGACTCTAGGTCTTTTTTTTTTTTAATTTTTTTTAAGGTGTATGCTTTTTTTTTAAAATTTCTTTATTTATTTTTAGTTTGCCACACACGGTTCTACATAGTTTTGAGTTCCAGTTTTTCTCCCCTCCCTCCCCCCTCCATCCCCAAGACGGCATGAAGTCTCATATAACTGTCATGTATAACTTCGCATTGAATTAATTTATGCACTAGTCAAGTCGTGGAGAAGAATTTTGACCAATGGAGTGAATCATGAGAAAGAAGAAACAGAACCAAAAAAAAAAACCCCAAAAACAAAAACAAAAGAGAAGCAGAAAAGGCGAGCATGTAGTGTGCCTCAGTCTGTATTCAAACTTCGCAGTTCTTTGTCTCGATGAAGATAGCATTCTCCATCGTGAGTCCCCTGGAGTTGTCCTTGCCCCTTAGGTTGCTGAGAAAAGCGCAGTATCTGACTCTAGGTCTTAGCACTCTTATCTAAAAGCCAAAATTTTTGGTTTGGTTTTGTTTTCATTCGGGAATAGAAATTTGTTGCCTTTATGTCAGGATTTGTCGAAACTCTATGTTGTTTGATGGGGGTAATAGAGGAAGGCTTTCAGTATGAGCTCACTTAATTTCTAAGAGGAATGTGGAAGATGGGGGGATGGGAAAGCTGTTGTACCCCTGAGGGGAAGCTAGGGCAAGATGTAAGAAGTTCAGAAAGAAGGCAGGATTGCCTAGAACTGAAGGTATTTGGTTCAATGCCCAGTAGATGAAACGAGTATTGTGCAATCCTGTGGTAGTGAGCTTTGAAGGTCACAATCAAAGGTTAGCATATTTATTGGTGGTACAGTCGATAGAGTGCTAGGCGTGAAGTCAGGAAGACCCACTAGCTGTGTGAACCTGGCCGAGTCTCTCCACCTGTTTGCTTCAGTTTCCTCATCTATAAAATAGTGCTAGTAATACCACCAGCCTCCCGGGGTTGTTGTGAGGACCAAATGAGACGATAACTTTAAAGCACATAGCACAGTGCCTGGCACATAGTAAGCGCTACAGAAAATGTCAGCTGTTATTGTGATTGTTACTATCGCCTAGACTTGAGGTCGATGGGAAGTGCCCAAGAAAGCCTTGAGTAGTGGAGAGGAACAATGGTAGGAGAGAGAAAATCACTTGCTATAATGTAGAGGATAATTTGGATCGGAGGCTCCGGGCAGGGTCAGAAGGGATGATGGGGAAAAGGGGGAGTAGAGAGAAGTAAGGAAGAAGTGACCAGGAAGAAGACTCTGCCAGGTCATTCAGTTAGCAGATATTTACTAAGCGTCTTGTCACTGTGTGACCATCACTGCACTAGATCCAAGGATTGCAAAGACAGAAATGAAACTGATCCGGGTCTTCAAGGAGCTTATACTCTTTTGGGCGGGGAAACAATATGCATATAAAAGCATATAGAAGAGTGAATTAAAATATATATATATATATATATATAATATATATATGTGTGTGTGTGGGTGCATATATACACACACATATATAGAACTAATTTTGGGAGTGGAGGGGGATAGCAGCTGGAGAGGATCAGGGTAGGTTAGGCATAGAGGAGCTAAGGCTTTGATGATAAATTTGGAACTTGGGAATTATTGTAGAAAAGGAAGAAACAAGATTTGTGACTGAGTTACAGTAACGGTAATGGCAGCAGTAATAAAAATAACCCTACTACGTGTCAGGCACTGTGTTAAGTGCTTTTGTAAATATTATCTCATCGTATTCTCACAACAATCCTTGGAGGGGGGTGTTATTATTTGCCCCCATTTTACAGATGCAGAAACTGACTCAGGTAAAGGTTAAATGACTTGTCTAAGGTCATATGGCTGTTAAATGTCTGAGATTCAAACTCAGGTCTTCCTCACTCAAGGCCCAGAATTCTATCCACTGTACTACCTAGCTGCTTGAATGGAATGGTGACCCCCAGTTATTTGTGAGAGAAGGGAAAAGTGGGGCCGTGAGCAATATGACAAGAAGTATGGTACAAAAAGATTGGAGAGGCCTGGGTATATACACTGAAAGATAGTCTGTAAAAGTTAATCCAATGCCAAATGGAAACTTTGAAGAAGGTGAAAAGGTCCTAGGAAATCCAGTACTTAGATTGCTCTTTTCCCTACTTTTTGGGTTTTACTTTTTCACATGGGCAAGTACTTAAAGCACAATGTAAATTGGAAATATTATCACCAAAAATTTATATAAAAAGGTTTTTTCTTACATTTGTACTGGTTAGTTAGGAAGGATGAACTTTAAATATGCTGAATTAAGCTTTTGATAATCATCAGCTAATGGCTGTAGGGACCCAAGTAGTATGTGTGCACATGTGTGTTTGTCTTCCAAAAAGATATATTATGAGGGGATGATTTGCTCATCCCTGCTTAACTGTGGTCCTTTGTGGAATCATAGAGAGTTAGAACTGGAAGAGACCACAGAGGTCATCAAATCTAGAGCTCCCACATTTTACATATAAGGAAACTGAGGAAACTGAGTTCCAGCAAGTTTCTCTGACTTATGGCTAGCTGCTGGCAGAGCTGAAGCCAAGCCTCCTTCTCAACCACTCTGCAGCATCTTTCAGGTTATTTTTCTGTCGTTTTACCCGAGTTATGAATCCTTGGAGGAATTACTGAACTGGATTTCAAAAGATAGATTTAAAATAAGCAGAAAATGCAAGAAGATTTGGAGAGTAGAGGACTTGGACAATACATTTCCTCGTCCATAAAAGGAAGGGGTTTTGCTAGATCAGGGTTTCCTAACTTTTTCTTATGTCATGGACCTATTTGACAGTGTGGTGAAGCCTATTGACCTCTTCTCATAATAATTCATAAAACAAAATATATAAGATTACAAAGGAAGACAGGTATATTGAAATAAAGTGATCAGGGTTTTTTAAAGTTCATGGACTAGGTGATCTTTAAAATCCTTCCAGCTCTTGATCTTTAGCAATAACTCACATAGTAGGGATTTTAGATAGTAATCCAAAAGAATTTTTGAGGGACTACTGTGTGCCTTGTGAAGATGGCAACCCTCCCTTAACAGAGTTTAATCTGGTTGAGGAAAGGCACTTTTGCATTTCTTCTTTGTATCTCCAACATCTGACCTGTTAGTAGGTACTTAATAATAAATATTTGTTATTGATTCATACCTGCTTTTTATTAGATGCTACTTTCACGTTGAAGTTCAGAATGCAAGGTATTTTTGTTCTTCAGTGTTCCCCACCCCACCCCCAAAGATTTTTTCTGTCTTTTTTTTTTCAGGCTGGGGATAAAGAAATTGATGAAGCCTAGGTTTCCACTATTTGCAGCTTTTAATTACATCATTGCTGTCATTGGGCCTTTTCTACAGCTCCCACATTGTGCAGTAGACACAGTGAAATGTTTTTAGGAACCTATAAAAGCCAGTAATTTGCATCCAGAGGCCATGGTTGTAGTCAGCACTCAGGCAACCGAAACAACTGCCTCGATAACTTTATAGCCTGGCCCTGTTCTGTGTTCTGTCTGGTGTAGCATGCCAGCTCTCAGCAGCCTCAGAAAAATGGGGCCAGATCTAGCTCCATCATTGGGTGCCTCCCTCATACACTGGCTAGTACATGTGCAATTTAATAAAGTAATGAACGGGAAGATGTGTCGAGCGCTGGGAGCTCCTTTCTGCCTTCCAAATTGTGTGTTGTGAGAGTGCATTCAAACTCCAGCCTGCACACTTTCCATTGCACTTGTCTGAGACTTCCCCAGACTCCTCAAATCCTTCCACCTTCTCAAGGTAGACCTTGACCTTCCAAACTTTCGAGGGGGTTGGGATGGTGGGGGTGGGGAGGACGAAGGTATTCGGCAGTTTTATTCATTCCAAGTAAAGCCCTCTATCTTTCTCTTTAGCTATAGTCGAAATAAAAATAATCTGGGCCTGAATTGACATTCTCTGTGTAAGAAAACAGGAGAGCAAAAAAGCAATATGTTAAAATGCTTGTATCTATGGAGACTGGCTTTTTTTTCCTAATTAGACTGAAGCTTCCGAAAAATTATGTAATTCTGTTTGTGGTGTGGTCTTATCAAGTCTTGTGTTTGAGAAAGATAGATCCCGCCTTAAACATTCCTGAGAAGATATATATATATGTATGTATATATATATGTGTGTGTGTATATATGTATATATGTATGTATATATATATGTATGTACATTCACACATACACACACATATATACACATACATACACACATGCATGTATAAACATATATGTATGCCTGCATGTATTTGTATATATGTACGTGCAAGTAATATACTTACATGTGTGTTTCTCTATAGTATAGGGACCTGAAAACTCAGCAGAGAATGCACTCTTCATTTTAAGATCGAAATTGTGTTAAGTAGGGGGGGAGCCTGTAAAAAGGTGTCTTGAAGTTGCAATCCTTACTGTGTCAAAATGTTAAATCCTTTTGTTAGTGAAAGGCACCTTTGCTGATGTTGGCTAAGATACGAAGTTAACAGAGATAATGTAGCTCAACAGTACTGATGCCAGGCAGGGTGCTTTTAAAGGTAGATAAATAATAGAAAATAGGAACAGTCTTGCTGTTTCACATTTTAAAAAGTAACCCCAAACACAAGCTCTTTCAGGTCAATGAAGCTAATTTTAAAAATGAGCTTAAAGTAGGTTGCTTTGAAGAAAAGAATGCACGAAATATTATTGCAATGTCCATCTTTCCTAATATAGATCACATAGAAGGTAAATAAACTGTGTAAATTTTCCTGATGGCAAATGTAACCCTTTTTTGGCCAATATCACAATTTCTGTTGTGAGTTTCATAGAAATGCTGGAGGCAGACCATAGCTCAGTAACCGCACTGAGGCACTCACTGTACGTCTTTAAAACAGTCATTTGGTTGTTTTAATCTGCTCGCTTTTCTTTCCCTTTCTTAACTGAGGGCCCTAGGAACTTCTGGCTTCCCTTGTACTCCATCTCTCATAAATAGGCTTCACCCGCCGTAGGATATCCTTCCTTTCTCGGGCTTCCTTCCGTGCAGCAGGGGACCCCTTCTCTTTGGGAGAACTTTAACCCCCTCTTCCCTCTGACCACCTGTTTGTGGGCTCAGCCTTTGAGAAGCAGGCAGCTGCCTCAGACCCTTGAAAACACCAGTCTTCTCTCCTCCCCTTCCCTCTCCCTGCACTCTAATAATTCTACTCCTACATTTCTGATTGTGCCCACTGCTGGAGAGGATGCATAGAGGAACCAAGAGGGAGAAAGAGACAGACATGCCTGTGACTCAGTTTTCCTTGGTTGCTCCTTCAAGATTTGAAACGTGTTCTTGGGGTAGTGAAAAGAGTACTGGGCTTGGAGCCAGAGGGTCTGGGTGAAGTTCCCAGCTTTGCTACTTGCTACCTGTGTGACCTTGGGTAAGTCATTGAATGCGTCTGTGCCTCAGTTTCCTCAGCTGTAAAATTCTAGGGTTAGCTGATTTAGCCTAGTTTCATAGCTTTGTTTCATAAGTATGTTCAGCTTCCTTTCCTCAGCATTCTCACCCCTACCCACCTGACACAAGACCTCCTCACTCTCCAGTGTGTGCTCTCAGAGGGATCCCGGGAAGTGCTGTTGTTCATTCCTGAATTCAGTGTGAACAGTCCCTGAAATTGGAAAAAATGTGCACATGGAAAGAGGGTGAGGTAGAAGAGCTCCCCAGGCTGGGGCAAAGTAGAGTTAAGGTAGTGTAAGCCACAATTTTAAAAAATGTAGCTGCCCTCCCTGCTCTTGCTGGGTCTGAATTCAATGGGAGATGGTTTAGTGTTGTATCAAGTGTTGGCTTTGAAGAGAAACATGGCTTCTAATCCTGCCTCTGCTTACTGATGAGAGAGAGAAGAGAGGGAGAGAGGGAGGGAAGGAGAGGGGGAGGGAGAGGGAGAAGGGGGAAGGGAAAAGGGAAGGGAGAAGGGGAGAGAGAGAGAGAGAGAGAGAGAGAGAGAGAGAGAGAGAGAGAGAGAGAGAGAGGGAGGGAGAGAGGGAGAGAGAGAGAGAGGAGACAGAGAGGAGACAGAGAAACAGAGAGAGACAGGACACAAGACAAACAGAAATGGACACAGACAACACCGAGTCACAGGTGTAGACATAGAATGTTCTCTATCTTTGTGGAACTACTTTAACTTCTGGACACTAGAAGAGAGGTAGATTTTTTTCCTAGGAAATTAATAACTAACTTTCTGAAAAAAAAAACTGTAAACTTGGAATATTATGTAAGATACTCTCTGCTTGGCAAACTCATTGAGTCTGGTGCAACATTGTGTCATACCCACTAATATCAATGAGAACAAGAAATCTGGTTTTTACATTGAAAGTTAAACTCTCTACCTACAGGATGATGGAAGAGACATCAGTAACACATAAATGCTCCAGACCCTTCAATTGTAACAGGAGAAACCTGCAGATTCTCTGTCTCTCTTTAGATAAGAGGCTGCACCACAGAGCTGCTGGACAACCTCAGAGTCAGGAAGACCCGAGTTTGAACCCCACCTCTGAAATAGCCCTACCAGATCACTTAGCCTCTGCCTTGGGCAGTTAAGACATTAAGTGGCAGAGGAGGTGGTTATCAACTTTAGTAGAGGGAATTTCCTCACCTGGAGTTCTCTATGCCAGGGAAATCAGAGGTCCAGTTCATATCTTTATCAGTATCCATGTGAAATAACTGCCACCATTACCACTGATAATACTAACAGCAGCAAAAATAATTTGTGGACCACCCCAGTTGGGACTGCTTTCCTTAGCTCCCCCTCAAACCAACATGCTGCATCCCATGAGTATGACTGATAACTTGTCTTCTTGGGCACAAGGGGTTAGGGGGTGTTCTCTAATATTATTGTTCACAAACCCACACTGGTATACTCCCCACTGATTACCAGCCAGCCAGTCAAGTTTCAATAGATTTTAGAAATGGGGGAAGGGCAGACAAGAGAAGGGAATAAACGTTTAAAAAGCACCTACTATGTGCTAGGCACGGACCATGTCAAGTATTGGTTTTTTTGGTTGTTTTTACAAATAATCATCTCATTTGAACCTCATGACAACCACATGAGAATTACGTATTCAATAAAGATGAATAATTGTGTTTCAAAACATCCCCATAGGCCTGAGGTGGGCTCCATTTCAAGGATGTACAGAACCTAGAGCTAAGTGGGCTCCATTTTCAAGCATAAGTGGCTGAGGGCTGGGGGGGACTCAGAAGTCTTGGTTGCTCCCTCTGCATGCTTTTCCTGAAATTTCCCTTAGGTATTGATCTCCGCTGGGCACTCCTGCACAGTCCCGAAGCTCACGATGTCATCCTCTGGTCAAAGATGGGGAGACCAACTGTCACCCTCCCAACCTCCCAGTGACACCCCCCCCTTCCAGGGCTTAGCTAGAAGTCTCGAGCACTAGAACAGTCTGCTGTTGTAACACCTGATTCTGACTTGACTTATTTTACCCAAGCCCCACATTGTGTGATCAGCCATAAGAAATTATTTCCTCTTTGGTCACTTATTTTCATCTAGTTGCTCAAAAGCATTTCCACCCTCCTTCGAGGGATTGTGTAAGCTTGTGCCTTTGATCAGATTGCTTCAGTAGAAACGTGTGGGTCTTGTTCACACCTGGTTCATCTTCTCTTTTTGATTGAGTCCTGAGCCTTCAGTAATTACTCGGCTTTAAGGTTTGTGATGCACTTTACATATATTATTTTATTGATGTTCACAACAACTCCATGAGGCAGCGTCTTTTATTATTCCCATTTTACAAATGAGGAAACTGAGTTTGAAGGAAGGTAAAATAGTTTACTCCGGGTTACAAAGATAGTCAATAACTGAGATAGGTTTCAAACTCACGTCTTTGTGATTCCCAAGCCCAGGGCTCTACCCACTGCCTCTATAGGTTGTCTGCCTCTATGAATGTGATGTAGTAAAGAACTGACTCTGGGGTCAGGGTTCAAGTATTGCTTCTGACACCTTCTGTGGCACCGTTTGAAAGTCACCTAACCTCTCAGGGCCCTAGACTATAAATGACAGGTGATTGGCTGATTGGCATTGGCAGAGGCACTGTCCGCTCGAATAGTTCCTCCGTACTAATGAAATCATAGCAAAAGGCAAACATACAAAGTCATTGATAGATCTCCACTGTTGGAATTAAGGGAATTGATCCCGGCTCTGCTATGTATAAATTGTAAAACCTTGGGCAAATAATAAACCTCCCTGGGCCTTAATTTTCTCACCCTTAAAAATGAGGAGTTTGGACAAGAGGATCTTGCTCTAAACTTGGGATGCTACAATGCTAAGAGATCCAAGTGCCTGTTCACATGTCTCATTTTATTGTTGATTGTTTTGCAGTCGTCCTCTGGGCGTATTTTAACTTGAATATTGGTAACACTGTGTTTTCTGATGAGGCTTGTCTATGATCTCTTCCTCAATTCCACCATCACTGTCATTGTATTGTTATTTTGGCCAAGAATGAACTTCCCAAGAAAGGCTTTTGGTGTTGAGCCCTTTTCATATTTTTCTTTGGAAGCGGAGTTTGTCTTCATTCTTTGAGGAAATGTTAAAACCATCCTATGCTTCCTAGGTTTGGGCAGTACTTTGTACTTTGCTGAATTGAGTGTTAGTGTCATTAAGGGCCTTGGAGATCACCTAGTTCAAACCTCTTCTTTTAGTGGGAAAAAATAATTCCCTGATGTATTACCTCTTCTTTGTCATTGGCAAGACTAAAGCAAAGCCCACCAGTTGAAGAAAGGAATCATGCCAACCTAGAGTTTTCATGTAATCAGCTTGGTTAGGAAGTGAGAATTTTTCATTCCTACGTGACAGGAGGTTTACTAAACAGTTTTTCCCCCAGGGTTTCAAATCTGGAAACTCTTGTGAGTTACATAATAAAGAAATATTAATTTTATGGTTTTTTAAAGAGACATTTACTTTGAGCACTGAAGAGGAAAAAACTCCTGACTAAAAATATTATGTAGAATAAAAACACTCCCTTTGATATACAACTTACTATTTCCTATTTTAAAGACATCATTCCAGGGGAAAGCTGTCCAATTCATCTACCTTAGAGTGTTTTTAAAGCTGTCTCAGCCTAAACTATATTAAAGCAACTCAACAATTTGAATTCCCATGCCAAATGCTACGGGGTATGCATGTGGAGCAAGACAAGGGTCCTGCCCATGAGGAGCTTAGAATCATATGCGAAAATGAATGAAAAAGCTTTTCTTAATTGGTTTCTATGTTCAAAGCTCTGTGCTGAGCACTGGGGAAAATTGAGATAGCCCCTGCCCTCAAGGAGCTGACATTGTAATATAATGTTACAATATGATTTTTGTTGTTGTGGTCATCATTATAATTAACATATTAAATACAACGTGACATTCAAGATAACGATTTGAAACAACCACAGAAGGGATATTACAAGGTGTATAGTAATCATTACCAAATATCTTGTCAGACAGTTGCCATAAAAGTTTAAAAGATAATTTTAGACTAGGGTGATCAGTTATTATCTGTTGTGTGATGTGTACCATATACATAAAGCTTTGTTCATTCCCTTTTGAGCTGTGGTTTCGCTTTGAAGGTAAGTCACCCAAAATGGATATCTGTCATTAGTCATTAAACTTTTATGAAGTACTTTCTCTGTGTCAGGCACTAAGGGCTGTGGCTCCAAAGAAAGGCAAAAACCAATCCCTGCTCTCAAGGAGCTCAGTCTAATGAGGGAGACAGCATGCAAACAGCTGTGTATGTAGAGGATATAGGCAGTATAAACTGGAGATGGTCAACAGAGGGAAGGCATTAGTGACTTTAGCTGGGACTTGTAGGAAGCTGAGAGGTGGAGACAAGGAGAGAACATGATTCAGGTGTGAGGGACAGCCAGAGAAAATGTCTGCAGTCTGAAGAGGGAGTGTCTTTTGTGAGGAATGGCAGAAAGGCTACTGCCACTGGGTAATAGCATACGTAATAGGGAGGAGTGAGGTGTAAGTAGACCAAAATGCAGCCTGGAAAGAGGCCAGGTTATGAAGGGCTTTAAAGGCCAAATGGAGGACTTTATATTTGATCCTCCAACAGGTATGTATCTGATTCAGTTCAGCCAAGATTTATACATGTCCATATCATGTTGTATTCTGTGAGGTCAAGACACTATCCTTGCCCTCAACAAGTTTGCAGTCAAGTAGAGGGATGAGATGTGTACACAAATGACGATAATATAAATGAGAAAATGGTTGTGTGCAATAAAGGTCAGAGTATCCAGAGAGGTCATGCCTATCTTTGGGAATAGGAGGAGACATCATGAAGAATAGAAAGATCTCTTAAGTCCATATACTTAATCTTCTTTTGTATCTTCCAGAAGTAATTATTGTCAAAAAGTAAAGCAGAGAACAAGTAATACTTTGTTTGAAGAGTTATTTATAGTTTATCCAACATTTTGACAATGATCATCATCACTATCTCATGAGCACCTGATCTGAAACTTGAAGGGAGATCATTTCACCAGCTAGTCTGACAGGGGTCAGGAGAAAGGAGGTCATTTGAGGAGATCATCTAAATAGAGTTGATATTTGAAGGCACAGGAATAGAGAAGATTGGCAAGGGAGAGAGTGTAGAGAGAGAAGAGAAGAAGCCCTGGGGAAACCCATGCTGAGGGTGTAGGAGGAGGAAGAGGAAACATTGAAGTATACCTAGTAAGAAAGGAGGTGGAAAGAACAATGTCACCCAAGCCAGCGGAGGACCACAAATCACAGGTAAGAGAGGACATTTGGTCCCACCCCCTCATTTTATATGTCAAATCAAAAAGCATTTATTAAGCTTTTATTACATGTGAGGGGGCACAGGTGGCTTCCCCAAAGTAGGATTTGAACCTATTTCCTCTGATTCCAGAGCTGGCGTTCTTTCCACAGTTCCAAGATATAGTCAGAAAGAAGGTTTGTGCGTGGGGTGGGTGGGTGTGGGTGATTAACAGCATCAGATATTGCAAAAAGATAAAAAAAGAATGAAGAATAGAAGAAACCTCTGAATTTTGCAACTGGGCAATCAGTAATGACCTCACTTTCGGCAGAGCTGAAGGCGTGGAAACCAGATCATAGGTTGCTGAATGAGTGGATGTTGTCAACATGGTCTCCTCTTTCTGGAAGTTTGTCAACAGATATGGGAGTGGGGAGATAGCGTGTTGCTTGAGGGAGAAGAGAGTTAAGGGAATGATTTCTTTTTAAGGGTAGGGAGAACTGAGCATGTTTGTAGGTAGAAGAGAAGTAATTTGTAGAGAGAGAGTGATAAGTGAAAATGTTGGGGTGAGATCCTAGAACAGATGGAGAAAGGATGGATGGGCTCAAGGGGAAGAAAAAGGGTTGGTTTAGGAAAAGAGAAGGCCCAGTATATCCTTTGCTTCTATGAAGGTGAAGAGTAGAATTGAAGCTTCTTATTGGCACAGCCTGTTCTTTCGTACTTGTCCCCAGTGTTTTATCAGCATCTGGTCCATGGTAGAGGCTTCATAAACGTTTAGTGATTGACCAGATAAGGGAGCATGGGCTGATTATGAGAGACAAATAAGAAGATGGGAGGTGAAGAAGAACAAATCAGATCATGGGGGGCAAAGGGAACTAAAGGGATGTGTATCCGTGGAGGAATGACTGAAGAAGTTGTGCCGGGATGTGACCGAACACTGTGCTGTTGTGATGAGGTCATAGTTGGTTTCACAGAGATATAGAAAGACTTATGAATGAATGCAGAGTGAAGTGAGCAGAATGAGAAAAACATTTTATATTATGGCATCAATGACATAAAAACAATTTTGAAAGACTGAGGAACAAGTAAAACAGTGGCATGGTCTAAAGACAGACAACTTTGAAAACTGTAAAAACTATGATTAGTACAACGACCGTTGATGATTCCAGAGTGCCAGTAATGATGAAGCGTACTCTCCTCCTGAGAGAGTGGTATGGTTAGGGTACAGAGTGAGACACAAACACATACGTATAGTATATACACACACACACACACACACACACACAAGGTTTTGTTTGACTATGCCTATTTGTTACAAAGAATTGGCTTTCTTTTTTTCCAGTGGGGTGGGGGATGGAAAGAAGAGGAAAAAAAAGATTTCTGTTCAAAAAATCAATTAAAATAGACTGGGAAGGATGCTGCGGATGGGGGATTTTGTATGCACTTTCAGGTGAGGTCACAGTATTTTTGTTTTTCTTCATTCCTTTACTTTGTTATAGAAACTTCTAATGGAGTGGGGGAGATCTGAAAATGTAAAACTTAAAGAAAGTAGGGCCCAAAGGGACTGTCACATTAATATACCATCACTTTTTAAATTTTTATTTGTGTATCCTCGAATACCCATAGCAGTATCTTGTATGCAGCAGGCACTTAAACTATATTCATTCAGTTTGTTAAGTTGCCCAAAGTCAGACAGAGCCAGGTTTAAAACTCAGTTTCTCTGATTCTGGGTCCAGTGCTCTCCCCACTAGGCCACATTGCCTTTAGTGTTCTTTATAAAGATTGACAAAAATCATTTGCTGAGAAAGGATTGGAGCTTTTATGTTAATTTATTAATGTGAAGGAACATAAAGAGAAAGAAGATTTTGAACATTTACTGTGGGAAATATTATAAGAAGTCAAGAAGAAATGGATAAAAAATGATTACCATGTAACAGAATGGGGCCAAGGGGAGATTAGAGGAACATGCGTTTTTCAGTGGAACCAGTCCAGTGCCAGAACCAGCTTTCCAGTAGCTGGGAATGGGGAGATTGGATGATTTAGCTATTTAGTGACCTCAAAGCCATCTCACCTAATCGTCTCATTTTAAAGATGAGGAAACTGAGACACACAGAGGTTGGCGACTTGCAAACGTCCATTCTCTGCCTCCTCTGAATGCAGGGCGCTTATAACATTGTCTACTGGAAGTTATTCAGAATGGGGATGAAGTCAGAAATGGTGGAAGGTGGATTACAATGGATTGAAGGAGGTTTGTGCATAGATGAAACAACTATAGACTCAGGACTGGGAAGTGTGGGAAGTGAGAACCTCCAGAATATGTAAGTAAGAATCAAGTGGATGTCTTAAAGAAGACAAAAGAACCAGGGTGTGGGAGAGGAAGAAGGGCCACAGGTTGTGATCAATGAAAGAAATTGAAGAGTTCAAGATCTTTCAGGGTGAGAAGGCTAATGGTATGGAACCCTCTTCTAAGGAGAGAAGACTCCTTCTGTCCCTTTAGCCCCCTCTTGGAACTGCCATTTTGAAGAAGTGCCCAGGCCAACCATCCTCACTCCTTTGCTCCTGTCCTGGTTCCACTCCTGACTCGGCAGACTTCTCCATGCCCTTTCCTAGGTGCCTTCTTTCCACCCCCTCACCCCTGCCTCCATGCCTCCACTACATCTCAGTTACCTTTTATGTGTTCTCATCCTCCCATTAGAATGTGAGTTCATTGAGGGAGTGGACAGGAACTGTCTTTCTTTCTGTTTGTAGTTGTATTCCCAGTACTTAGTGCAGTGTCTGTCACATAATAAGCACTTTATCTATCTTCAAAATCTTGGGCATTGAAGAGTTTTGAGTGATGGTGATGTTTGAGGTATGCCCACCCTTGGTGGGTGGTTGGAATAAAGTGCAGATGGAGGTCAAGGAACAGAAAGGCATTGGTGTTCAAAGATTCACTGAGATGAATATTGAAGTCACTGAAGATGATAGCAGGGTAAAGAAAAAATTGGAAGAACATAAGCCATGTTCTAATCAAGGAAGGAGGTTAGTTGCTACTGGGAGAAGAGGTTGAAGATAAAAGGGAATTTATCAACAATAGATTCGGAATTCCAGATTCAGAGAAGGATAGGAACTAGGTAGTGTCAGTGTGGATCAGGGTGACAATATGGAGAGGGAGGTAGGAGGAGGAGAGAGGTTTGTGCCTATAGTGATGATGGTTTTAGCTGTGACAGAGATTAAGAGAGCAAGAAACTTCTTAGCCATGAGAGTGGCAGCAGTGTAGAGTAGTACATATATTTATGTGTGTATGTTCACATTATTCTCCCAAACAGTAAATACTGTAATCTGCATTTTCATTTTTGTCTTTATCCTTAGTTTTTAACACAGTGCCTAGTAAGTGGTAGGTGCTTAATAAATTCTAGAATAAATTAGCACAAATTAATCACAAGGGTCTAGGCCATTTCCAGCAGTTTGACTGCCACAAGGATGTGGCTTCCAGTGACTTGGTTTCCAGAAGAGGGTTGGACTTCCCTCAAGCATTCATTAATGACTTGTCTCAGGTTTTCTCAGTGGCTTGATGAGATGGAGACCAGTAGCTTGGTCTCCCAGAGAGGCTATGCCTATAGACCAGAAGTGTTCACATACAACCAACAGAACATTGTAAAAGACAAGAATGATGTCTTGGCTATGAAGGATATTTACTCTCCCTCCCTACAGTAGAGCAGTAGCTTACCAGTGTTCCAGGATATACTAATGAGATCTAGAAAGCTTATCTCACCAGTGAGGGAAATACAGCCCATGTTAACCTGTTTTATATTCTGTTTGTGCGGCATGTACTTTTTAATGTGTATTTTTATTTTAGTTTACAGGTCTTTCTCCTCTGTACCCCTGGTGATTTTTCAAAGCTTCCCCTGTCTGCCCTTTGTCTGATGTTCATGTCAGATACAGAGCACACCAAGAAGCCTTTGAGCATTTTTATTTCTAGTGGTTGAACCCATAAAAGTTGTTTCTCTGATTGGCCGTGTGTACATTACTAGAAGAAACAGAAGAAGTAGTTTGGTTTTGATTGACGTATATAGAGTATTGTATGCTCAGAGAAAAAGTGATATATCAAGAACTTGGCACCTACTGTTTGTTTTTATAGTTATCAAAATAATGCCCAGGGTGGCTTAGGTAGTTAAGACTGATTTGCTGCTTCCTTTCAGATCCTTGTATTTCAGAAGTTTATGACTCGGCTTGAGGGAGCACTGTTAGGCCGTGGAGCTCTGGAGTAGAGAATTCGGATGTCTGATCTTAACTCTGTCCTTAATTTGTTTTGAGGACAAGGGTGAAACATGCCATTCCTGTCTTTCAGTAAAACAGAGCTCATGCTGATGGAGATTTGAGAAAAATACTGGTCATCTTTTGATAAAGAGATGCTGGTGGAGGCGTGAGATGAGTCAGGTCATGAAGACATTCAGTTGAACTGTTTTGGGGCATGTGCTCTGTGCCAGGTACTCTGCTAACATGTAGGGGGAATGTTGTTATCGTGGTGCTGGCCTCCCTGACTTGAATCTTGGAGGCTAGCTTTGGCTTCAAACTGCAGATATGTGTCCTTAGGAGTAGGCATAGAGAGTAGAGATGTGATTTCACTGGTTTTATGAAATCTTGGGGGAGAAAATTCCCTCTACGAATTCAGTGTTGCCTGGAGCACCTGAGAGAATAAATGAGTTGCCCAGGATGGCACAGCCAAGAGGGGATTTCACTAGTATGAGGAACTGAACTTAAATTCTTGTAGAGTTGCCTAGGGCAATAAGAGAGGAAGTGACTTTCCCAAGGTCACACAGAGCCAGTATATTTCATAGGAAGGTCTTAAACTCAAGCCTTCTTGTCTCCGAGACCTGCTTTCTGCCCAGCCACACTGCCACAATTGACCAGGTGAAATTTATGCTGCTTCCCCATGTCCCCATCATGCTCTGAAATTGCTCTTTAGAAAGTAGAAGTAAATTGGTTTGAGGACAGATCCTACAGCTCTAAACTTGAATGTATCAAAAAAAAAAGAAGGAGAAGGAGAAGAAGCAGAAGCAGAAGCCAGGCTAAGGTGCTCTTTCTTGCTTCGGATGTTTTCATGGCATTTGGATCACCGTTTCTTTATTTATTGCCCACTCTGGGTTTCTGCTGCTTTTGTCCCAAAAACTGACTTGAGCATCCCATTTAGAGGCATAGTTTGAGGCTGCCTGGCCAAGTAAAAGCATTGCTTACTTTTGGTTGAATGTCAGTAAATGAGGGCCCAGTGGAGTTATACGAGATTATTGGACTGGGAGGGACAGGAAAAGGAAGCTTCCTAGAGGAGAAAAGAATGGGGGTCATTGGGCCAAGGCCAGAGGGAACAGTCAGTTGATTGTACTTGAATGAAGGGAGGGGAGCAAGGTCAAAACCTGGTTCATGGGTTGTGAGACAGGGAAAGGGAATGGGGGTGGGGGGGAACCTCTGGTGAGTTTGGAAGAAGGTAGAAAAAACATAGGGTGTGGATATAATAAAGAAATGCTGGGGTGCAAAGAAAAGGAGTAAAGGAAAAAGCTCCAGCGTGTTGTTCTGGATGCTCCCAGTACCTCTGGGTGTGTTTCCCTTTGGGGATGTTGGGGAGACAGCTGTGGATGTGCATGTAACTCCTCCCAGGCACAGATTGGCAGGCCTGAGCTTACGTTCCTCAAGGCTCTTGACTATGTCTGTGTCTTGATAATATATCCTCAACAGTGAGCATACCGACAAAAACACAGTGACTTCTCCAAAAGTATCTGTTAGTTACTTTTAGACTCAGTGAAGTTAAGTGAGGGCCGTGTTCCCAGGAGCCCCAGAAAACATCCATAACATTTTACTACTTTGTTTGAACATCCTGTTCACCAAAAATGAATTGATTGTGGACTGCATGCAAGGGTATCAGACTACAATCAGGAGGGAACAGAAAAATATGAACAAAATGGGCTCCCTTCCCTCAAGAAGGGCCTGCAAATTAACGGGATGTGTTAACTCACCATTGGTGATCTGTTCTAATGTACAAACTGAAAAGGAAGTCAAATTAGGATTACTGTGGGATATTAAACTCTTCCTTGACGTTTACTATCAAGATTTAATTTTCCATGGTATAAAATATGCAAGTAATTTTTACCAGAATTTTAAAAAAGCCTATCAGTATCCTTTAAATAATCATACAAATTTTTGTTCTTTTCTTTTGTTACAAAAAGTAAAAGTTAGTTAACAAGCGTTTATTGAGTGAATAGTACTTTGGAAGCACTGTCCTGAGCCCTGGTAATAAAAGAAAGGCAAAAAAAAGTCAGTCCCTGCTCTCAAGAGGTGTAGAGTCTAATGGGAAAGAGAACATGTAAATATTTATATTCAATATATGAGGGGTGAAGGGGGGGGAGAGAGAGAGAGAGAGACAGAGAGAGAGAGAGAGAGAGAGAGAGAGAGAGAGACAGAGAGACAGAGAGACAGAGAGACAGAGAGACAAACACTAGAAGGGGTAGGAATTAGTATCTTGGAGAGTGGGATGGTGACCAGGAAAAGATTTCTGTAGAAGATGGGATTTGAGCAAAGTCTTGGAGTGGAAGTGAGTGCAGAGCCTAATCCAGTAATGGTGGACTGCCAGTGAAAAGGCCTAGAGATAAGAGTTAGCCCCAGTTTGAGGGACTGCCAGAAGACCAGTGTATCAGGATCATAGAATATATGGAGGAGGGTACAGTATAGACAGGAAGACTGGAAAGGTAGGAAGAGGCCAGGTTATGAAGAACATCAAATACCAATCATAAGATTTTATTTGATCCTGGAGGCAGTAGAGAACCCTGCAGCTCCTCGAGGGAGCATGGTCAGACCTACCTACAGTTTAGAGAAATTCCCTTGTCAGTTGAGCACAGGATGGATTAGAGTGAGGAGAGAGAAGAGGTTGGGAGATGAGTTTGAAGGCTATTGCAGTGATGTAATTGGTACTGAGGACCTGAACTAGGGTTGTGGCTGTATTAGTGGACAGGAGGAGACATATATGTTGTGAAGGTAGAAACAATAACATTGGGAAATGGATTGGCATGGGAGCTGAGAATGAGGAGTTGAGCGTGATTATGAGGTTGCAGGCCTGTGCAATGGTAGTGGCCTTGAAAAATTTGGAAAGGAAGAGGGTTTGGGGAAAATGCTCATTCTATTTTGCCACATTGGGTTTGTGGGGACTATGATATTGTTTGAGATGTCCAAGAGGCTGTTGGAGATGTCCAGCTGTAGGTCATCGAAGAGAATGGGCCCAAAGCCTCTTTCCTAGTTTGTCATCTTACCAAGTGAGCTGATATGTCCAAATCAAAGGCAAAAGTGGGAAAAGACAAGGAATGGGTTATATGGCTTCATATGACAGTGGCTCAGTGTGGAAAGGGGATAGTAGAACTTCCCTCTCCAGTAGAGCTCCACAGTCTTGGCCCCACCTTTTATTAGCTCTGTGACCATACATTCAAGTCATTTCATGCCTCTCATCTCATTTGTAAGAGATGGGGCTTGGCTTAGGGCTCCTTCAAGTGTCTTAGTCTATGCCTATGCATCTCCCTTGATAGCTAAAAGGAACTGATAGCTGACAGCAAGCTGTTAAATCACCTTCCATCAGTAGCCCAAGGGCAGTTGAGGTATGCTAGACCCCTAGATCTTCCCTTGGTTTGCTGTCATTGGTGACAGTGTGTTGAGAAGGAAAATGGTGGGGCAGGCTTCCGAGGATCCTGTGTTTCATGGCTGAAGATAGTTAAGTAACATCTATTCTTAACCCCTTCCATAAACATGTACAATCCTGGTAGGTAGATAGAGCTTTGAGTACAGAAAAGACATGCAATTAGAGAATTAAAATATGCATTTCCTTTTTAATAAACATTTACATGATTAAATAGGGAGCAAAATCACATATAGAGCAAATCCCAAATGAGATAGCTTGATGCCTGAGTGCTCGGCAGACAACTAGCTACCACTCCATTTAGAAGCTGCCTTGGCTTTTTTTTTTTTTGAACTTGGGATCCCTATGTATCACAGACTGGCATCAAAGCCCAGGATTCAAATCTGTTCCTGAATCTCTTCCAGAAAAGCGGGGAAATGCTACCAATTTCAGTCATCTGTTATAAAATTTCATAACCTTTCTGGTTTTTACTATTATTCACTCGGGTTGAAATATTGAAGAAGATTTCAGCCTGCTCATTTTACTACATACGAATGGCTGCAGTCTTTATTTTGTAAGTAAAGACTACCCGGAATGAGGTAGTGATTCAGGAACGGCTCACACTTGAGGATCATCAAGTCAGCTTTCCTGGGTCCATAATAGCTATTTAAGGGAGGAATGGGAGTATGCCTGTCAGAAGTGTGAATTGCCTCTTATTCCCAGGGTGAGTCTTCCAGGTCAAGATTGTGGTCACTGTGGCACAACAGTTTGAGAAAGCCTGCAGTGTCTCTTCCTGTGTGAGACCTGGAGGCCAAATAAATAGGGGACTTCATTTTCCAGGCTTGCCAGTTTTTTTAGTATCCCAAGGAAAGCAGGAGTCATTTGGAGCAGTGTGGTAGTTAGGTTAAAAAAAATTGGACATGAGCTGCTCACACTCACTCACATTCTCTCTCTCTCTCACACACACACATGTGCGTGCGTGCACACATTTATATTGAGGAAAGATGATAATATGCTTGTGTTTGGGTTTCTGAAATTAAACATTAAGTGAAGTTGGGAGACAGAATGGAAAGCTCCCCATGAAGCCAAGATCTCTCAATAAGGGCACGTAGGGTGATTTATCTTTTGATCAAAATTGTTCCATGAAGACAAGTACTTTCCTTGGAAAGTTTTATTTTGAGGGTTTCAGCAAAATTTCATCTCAATATTTAGTTAACACAGAAGAATCATTATGGAACATGTTAATTCTGTTTTTCCTTTTTATACAATCAGTCTAACATTTTCTTTTCAAATACAATGTTCTTTCAGGTTTCACTCACTCCTAGCATTTTCTAACTTTCCATTTCTATTTCAATATTTTATGCAACTCAGACACAAACAGATGGACGGATACATTTCAGTACCCCTCTTCCCCCCACACAAGTTCTCACGAGTAGCGCGCGCACACACACACACATACACACACACACACACACAAGTGCTGGGAGTTTTGCTATGCTACTTTTTTTCTTGGCATCACCCCCTGATTCCTGAAATGCTCAGATTGTACCAGAAAAGTGGGGCTCTCAGGTGAATCTACCAGAAAAATTTTTATCCTCTTCTCCCCCTTTCCTTTTAAAGGAAGGAAAGCTGACTCCAAGGGTCCTTGACAGACTTTTCGAATGCCCTCATTAAAATGTTTTTGACTAGCTTTGTGTTCTAGGCTGTTTGGAGGTTGGTTGTGTGGTATGTGGATTGTACAGAGAACAATTTGGCATATTATAAACAAAACCTCAATTCTGCCTTCTGCTTTCAACCCGCACCTTAGTTTTGATGTCTTCCTTCTCAGAAGGTTTGACGGCAGTAATAACGGAAACAGCAAGAAATGTCAGCTTGACTACTGTCTGCAAGTCGGCACTAGACCAGGGAGTTTCAAAGGGATGTTTTATTGATTCTGTAATTGCACAGTAGAATGGACAAGCTGAACTGTACCTCAGGGCTAGGAAAACCCCTGTCTAAATGGCATCTGGTGGATGTACACCCGGCTGTAATTTGGGTCGGGGGGAGTGCTCACTGTGCAGTTTAAGTCTGAACAAGGAGATATTTCCTTAACTCCTTGAAGGTTTCATCAAGAGAATCTCTAGCTACACCATTTATTTCCTATCAGGATTTAATTTTCCAGGGTATAGAATATGCAACTAGTTTTACCATTTGTTAACTTGGTTGTAAACAAATTAATATATTAATTTGGTTGTGATCTCCTGATGGGACTTCTTATTGTTTATACTTCCCTCCTTTTGAAAGGTGTCTCTCAATTTTCATGTAACCTCTTTTGGAACAATGACTTTTCTCTTCATTAAAATATCTCATGCACCAAGAACTGGAACTTCTAATGAAAATGACAATGACTCTAAAACAATGCAGCCGTTAGCATACACAAGCCCACTCTTTGCTAAAAAACTGATTTCCTTCCAATGCTGAAGGAGTGGACAAAGCTGTTTTTTCCAAAACAATTGAAAATCATATTTGTAAACTTACTGTTGCCATTTTTTTCACTGGCATTCTGTCTGGATGCTGCTCCTTTAATTTGGTTGGAGAACAGAACAATTAAAATGGCACTTAAAAAAGTGTAAAGAAACAGGTTGGACTTGATGGAAAGTGACTGACTTTTCAAAGAAAGGTTGTGCCGTCTGTAGGAACATACCAGTTTGCAGAATTGCTTCACCAGATCTTCCTAGTAAGGGGGAACTAGGGATTTTACGGTTTTGGTTTGGTGGTTTTTTTCTGGGGGGGCTGTTCCTATCTTTCTGGGTCTACCAGATTTTAGAATGCATATTTAGAATACAGATATAGGATTATTCACTTGTGTGAGGAAGAAAGAACTTGTCCTTGCATCACGTAGTTTTTGTCCTCTTGGATTAAAAAAAAATGAGGCTGGCAAGTTTTGTAGAAAAATTTATCTTGGCTGAGTAGTAAGAAGAAAAAGTAATTATCAACTAGGGATGGAACTAAGGTGACCCAAAGGGTTTGTTTCAAGATGAGAAAGCCTGATTTTGGAAGATGCTTTCCACTCTGACGCAGCTAGCACGTCTGTTGCTGTATCCCCAAATCTAGGAAAACCTAGTCTTTTCTCTCACTGATTTAGCCATTCATCTATGCTGGGACTTGTTTCTTCAGCTTTTAAGTAAAGAGCTGGTTTCAGCTAATAACATTTTTGAAAGGTTTTATTAAAAATTTAACATTGGACCTCAATGCCAACAACTATATTTGCTTAGTAACTATTTATATTTAAATTAATTAGTTTCAGTGTATAAAGTATCATGGCAACTTTTTGGTCTCTTCTAAGTCAGGGCTTCTTAAATTGTGTGTGTGTGTGTGTGTGTGTGTGTGTGTGTGTGTGATAGGCCCTTTTGACAGTCTGGTGAAGCCTGTGACCAAACCCTTTTTCAGAAAAGTATTTTTCAGTGCACACGCACACACACACACACACAATTAAAAAACCCTAATTCTATTAAGATACGGTTGTCAAAATATTTTTAAGCCAGATTCATGTACTCCTTAAGTCTCTCTGTGGTCTCCACGTTAAGAACCCCATACTCTAGGTCGTCATCAGGATTCCTTATTTGTCCGATCACTTTCATCCGCTTTTCTTCTTAAATAATCTTAGTTCCTGAGTATTCTGTTCTTTTGGTTTAAACTTTTTCACTTTCAGTGATTTTACTGAATATATGTTCTGTTTAACTGCTTGTGGTGCCAGATAATTGTCACTACCTAAGGCTTGATTTGGCTCTTTCAAGAGCTTTAGGATTTGCATTGTGTGTCTTTGATTCCCGCGCCCCCCCCCCCTCCCCCGCCCCGGCTTGGTGTGGAACGCAGGGAGATGTGGAGTAAGACTCTGCAGGCTACTCAGACAGAGGGAGCTGGAAGAGCCTGACCTGTTCTGACTCCTCATCTCCCAGTGTCCCAGAGAGCTGCCAGCAGCAGATGGGGATGGACCCTGAGCATACCCAGAGCTGACTGCTTGTGGTTCAGCCACATGTGGCTGGGGGAGTGTGGTTTAGATCCTGGTAAGTCAGTATACAGTTAGTAAACAGCTAATTTGGAGGCTCTTCAGCTTGGGTGAAGCTCATGATGTGGCAAGGAGCGCCATGTAGAAATACTCCATAAATTTCAGCGTTATTCTCCCCTGCCCCAGCTGACTTGATTCTTAGAACTTTTTAGTAGGATTAGTAAAATGAGAATAAGCTCCAGTTTATAGCTGGACAAACAACTTTAATATTTTTATCCTAGGATTACAATGAAAATGCAAAGTAGCATTATTTTGTCTTATCTGTAGAAAACTCTTTGGAAGATGGGATCTGCCAAGTGCTTTTCCTCCTGCTTAGAGAGCCTTGTCCTGCTTTTCTCTATCACTCCTTTACCTCTTAAACTTAGTCCAAAACTCACATCCTTTTGAAAGTTTGTAGTTACTCACCGAGTTACTTTGATGATTCCTCCATTCTGTAGCCTTGAGAACTTAGGGCCTCTGCTTATAAGGGGCTCCTTCAGCCATGGGATCATTGTCTGTATGATTAAATTGGAAGGGTCTTGTGGTTAGACATCATACATTCTCCTGATTGTGTTCCTTTTCCTCCCCTTCCCTCACTTTATAGTAACCACTGAAATGTATTGAGTGGGACAAGAAATTAGGAAATTAGAGGCAGAGGTAAGGGGACAGAGCATTCATGGAATGGGGCAAGGTGCAGACACAGTATACCTTTGAGGATCTGTGAATAGGCTAGTGTAGGCCATTTCAGAGTGGGGAGAGCATCTGTTACCTTTTCTGTAAAAGGAGATGATAATATCCTGCCTACCTCACAGGGATTTGGGGAGGAATGGGCTTTTGTACACTTTACATGTCATGCAAGTGTGAGCTGTTATTTCATGATTGCCCATGTAACATTCGCAAGTCATTCACCTCTCATCTATTAAGTGAATGGATGAGAGCAGTTAACCTATAAGGCCCCTCCTAGCTCTAAATAACAGGGTCACAGAATTTGAGAGGTGGAAAGAGGCCTTAGCTGCCACCTAGTCTAGCTCACACCCCAAAGGAATCAGTATTCTGCCTACCTGAAAAGTGGTTCTCCAGACTCTGCTTGAAACCCTCCAAGGAGTGGGAACATGCCATCTTTCTAGGCAGTGTATTCCACTTTGAGACAGCTCTATTGAGAAGATTTTATTCTGACATCAAGAATATATCACCCCCTTTGCAATTTCTCCCATTTCTCCTGGCTCTGCTTTCTGGGGACAAAGATGATAAGCCTAATCACTACTTGATCTGACAGTCCTTCAAATAGTAGAGCGTAGGTGTCCTAACATCTCCCTCTCTGAGCCATCACCCTGAATTTTCTCCTCTCCAGGCTAAACATGCCAAGTTCCTTCAGCTGGTCTTGATATGTTAGGGACTGAAGCCTTTCCACCATCCTGGAGGCCCTCATCTGGACACTCAGCTCATCAATGTCCATCTTGGACTGTGCTGCCCAGAACTGAATACCATCTTCTTGAATAAAATCCAGTGGCAGAGCACAGTGGGACTCTCACCTCCATGTTCTTGGAAACTTGACCTCCCTTTAATGCAGCCAAAGGTGGCATGGTTATATTTTAGATGTCACGTTATACTGCTTACACATAGTGAGTTTACAGGCCACTAATTGGTCCTTCCCCATCCCAAGATCCTTACCAGAACAAATGCTGTCTGACCATATGTCCCTCATATAGTACTTGTGAAGTTGATTTTTTTTTTTGCACACAGATGTAAGACTTTTTATTTACCCCTACTGATTTTCATCTTCACAGAGCAATCCTATTTATCTCCAGCCTGGCAAGATCCTTTGGGATCCTGACTCTGGAATCACCTGTGTTAACTCTCCCTCCTAGCTTTGTATTATGTGCATATCTGATAAGCATGCCATCCATTCTTGTAACCAAATCATTGCTGAAAATACTCAGCAGCAGAGGACCATACCCAGATCCCTCAGGCACCCCACTGAAGATCACCTGCCAATGTAGACAACAAACAAGGAACCCTTAACAACCGTTCTTTGAATTTGCCCATCTAATCTGATAGTAATCTGTCTAATGATATTATAATGAATTTCATGTCTCCCTATTTCCTGCAAAAGAATGTATGAGATACTTTATCAAAAACTTTGATGAGATCAAGCTTAAGTATTTCCACAACATCCTCCTTAAGAAGTTTGGTTGAGATCTATTTGGAAGGACCTGTTCTTGCTGAAATCCGACTCACTGTGATTACTGTGATCCTTTGGGTTTATATTAATTCACTTCCACTTATCGAAGCTGTGAATGTCTAGTGATAAGGGGACAGATTCTGCGATCGAAGGAAATCAGCTCTAGAAGAGATGGTAGTTTGAGTCGCTAAATGTTTTAGTAGTTTCCAAAAGTATAAAAATGCTAAACCACTTTTCCCCTCTACTTAATCTAATAATATCAATGACAAAAGAAGGAAATTTAATGTAAAATGTTACACCTGGGTCAAAAAAACCAAAAAGAATTGTAGAAGTACAAAGTGCAAGAGGCTTGGCTAGTCCAGAGTACTGTGGAGTTTAGTGGTCTTCAGGGGCTGTACAAATCAACGGTGGTATATGGCAGTCACAAAAGGAAATGGAATCTTAGGCTCTCTGGGATCCAGGCGTCCATATGTTTGCTTTACCTTTCCAGGTCATGCTACATTTATAGTATTGTGTTTAATTTGGGAACTCCTATTTAGCAAGTTCACTGGCAAGTTGGAGAGCGTCTAAAAGATGGTGAAGGACTTTGAACTGGTGCCATATCAGGATCAATTGAAGGATCAGGGGATATTTGGCCTGAAGAAGAAGAGGGTATGGAGTTGGGGGTGGGATTATAGTTCCTGTCTTGGAGAATTTGAGAGATTACCAGGTGGAAGGACTGCCTTTGTTCTTACTTGGCCCAAAAAGGGTAAAATGAACAGCATTGGGTAAAAGTTACAAAGATGCATATTTAGATTTGATTTAAGAAAAGAGTGTGCTAAAATTCACAGATATTTCAAAGTACATGAATTGCTCTGGAAGGTAGTAGGTTCTTTCCTCTTTGGAGGTATTCAAGCAAAGTCTGGATGACCACTTACTGGACTTGATGTAGAAAAGACTCTTTTCCAGCTGTGGGATATAATGAACAACCTCTTAAGCTCCTTTCAACACTGGGATTCTCTGCTCTTGGTCTTTTTAGTTCGAGTCAGTGTTTCTTCTTTTTTGATGCCACCCACAGTATCTTTAACACAGAATCAGCCAATTGGATTTAAAGGATTTGTGAAGCACCTGCTATAAGCAAGACACTGTTCTAGATTCTGGGGAAGAATAAGATGAAAAAATGATACAATCCCTGACCTTGATAAGCTTACATTCTATTGGGGAAATATGGCATTTTCCTAGTCCTAGACAGTTTTGGGACTTAGAGGATACCCACACCTCCCCGCTCCCCACCAAATCAGACAGTCTAGTAATGCATAAAGCAATAGGCCTTATTCACAGAACATCTTAATTCTCACAGAATGTGGATTTTATATATACACATACATGGACTTATACGTGTATAAATACATACATGTATCCAATTTTATGTGTACGAAATAGATCACTATTCTTTTCTAACTACTCACAACTCTCAGTCAAGACATTTTGAGCATGTGCTCTGATATGTATATATTGACTTATAAATTATATACGGGTACTACAGCATGAATAATTATTTTCATTATAAAATGTTTACAAAAGTAGATAAAGATGAAATAATACTTAATCCTGGAGCCAATAGTGAATCACTAGAGTGAGTCTATTGATTAGAGGAATAACATAGTCCTGAACATAAGTAAAATCACCTTGGCAGCATATGGAGGATGTGTTGATAAGGGAGTGGTGAAGCAAGGAGCCTGTTTAGGAGGCCATTGTAATAGTCCGGGAAAAATGTGACAAGGATCTGAACTGGCGGGGAGGGTAGTTTTATATATAATTAGAGGAAAAGGAGACAGTTGAAAGAGATGATGTGGAAATAGAAATGAAAAAAGGGTTTTTGGATATGTAGGATTAGAGAGAATGAGTTGAAAATGACACTATGGTTATGAATTTGTGTGACTGAAACAATAGTGATGCCCTTGCTAGGAATAGGGAAGTTTGGAAGACAGCTGGGTTTGGGGAAAGATAATATAATGGGACTTGATGTTGATCACACCTATTCCAAGCCTACTTATCCCTCATCCTGCTGAGCCTCAGAGTCAGACAAACTGCTGTCTCAAATGAAAATTCTGTAGAGTGGCCTTTTAAGCACTGGTCACTGCCCCTAGAGCATAGTGCTCTCTGAGGGCACCTCCTGGAGGCGCTGTATGATCTGGGAGGCAGGGAAAGGGAATGGTAAGAGAGAATTTTCCCACTGGAACCTAGGTAGCTGCTGGTAGTGCTAAGGCTGTGTTTAGGTTATTATTGCCCAGAAAGACAGAATCTGGGCCCAGAATAGTAGAGTTTAGAATCTTGCATACTGAAGGGTAGAGGAAATGGGGGGGAGGGAAGTGTTGAGGGATATGGTTATGTGTGGCAGTGTTAAAGACGTGCCCCATGATTATCATGGGGAAGAGGGATAAAACTTATTTTCTTCCACTCTGACTGTTTGAGTGAATGTCCCTTGAAGTCACACTTTGGAAACTACTAGTATAGAGAGCTCCCATTAACCATTAACACAAATTGACAAGTTATAGTCCTAGAGAATATTTATAGATCCACGTACAGATATATACACACACTCCACTAGAGAAGAGGAGATGACCAGGGGAGAGTCTTTACAGAGAGAAGAAGGGAGAGCCTTGGGGAGCACCCAGGCATGGGGGGCAGGACACAATTGGTGACCCATCAAAGTATACAGAGAAGGGGTCATGCAGATAAAAGCAGAACTATGTGAGTGCAGTAATCATTGAAGTAAGAGAAGGAATAAATTTCAAGAAGAGACAAATATCATTGTAGAAATCAAGAAGAAGGAGAATGGTGAAAAGACATTGGAATTAGCCATTTCGAGGTCATTTGTGAATTTGGAGAGGAGAATTTAAACCACACTGCAAGGAGGTGCAAAATACATAGTTGGTGAGGAAGTTGATACAGTTGGTGTGAAAGAGTTGAGTACTTTTACAAGAGGTCATGGTATTAAATATCGGTTTCTTATAGATTCTTCATGTGCCTCATATTTTAGATCCAAACTGGGATTTAGTTGCCATTTTGAGTTCCAATAGGTACTCCCACTACATGCAGCAAAAGGCTTCATTTGCAATAATTTGGATTCCATGGAACACTTCAAAGTGGGAATTCATTATCATCTCTGATTTGGTATGGAAGAGGAAAGGGTTCTACCATCTTGGTTTCTAAAAAGACATATATGGCCTTCAAAGGTTATGGTCATAAAACTAACTAGACAGTCGATGTGAGTGGTTTGTTAAAAATTCTAATCTGTGTTTATTCATATGTGTGTGTTTTCCGTATATGCTAATGCATATTTTTAATACACCTCTTTAAGGATTGGGCATGCCCATTGGCAAATGGTTAGATGTGGCTTTGCCTTTATGATGAAAACACTTGAAACCATTTAAAACTAATGAACATGCCAACTTTAATAGTGAACTATTAGTAATGGAAATGTCAAGTTACCTGGGACTGGTGATATGTGGAAGAAACAAAAAGTGACAGTTTTCCAAAGGTGGATTAGGGAGGTAGTCACAAGTTATTATTAAAATATATTTGGAGAATTTGGCTTTCATGTTTTTGAAAGACAGGAAACGTGAGCAAAAACCATTTCTACTTGTCTTGGGTCTTGTTTATTCTCCTTATCTCACCAGGGTCCATCATAGTAATGTTTGAGATGACTCTGAAAGTTGTTCTGCAGCTACATGGAACTTACTGTCTTATTCTTCAAGTGACATATTGCCACATATATACATGAGCATATATATTCTGACAAATATAGATATGCAAAAATACAGTGCAGCTTTTCTTACAACCAACATTGCATTCATATGCCTGAATTTGTTGTGCTTTTTGCAATGGTTCTACATTCTTTTTCTCTTTGTGCTCATTTTGTAATAGTTGATATAGTACAACACCAATAAATGTAATACTGGTCTTTCCTTGTAGCTTGTGACAGCAGAGAGAGACCTGGTATCATCCAGTATATTTCCTGTAAAAATCTGAGTGGTTGAGAAATGTGTGAAGGCTAGACAGAGGGCACAACTTGAGGCTGACATCCAGAAATAGTTTTCTGCATTTGCTCAAAATGATCCCTCTTCAGGGATCCCCTCAATAGAATGTTCCCTAGTAGTCTGATCATGGGAATAAGAGCCAGGAACATTCTCAGTTCTACATCTCATTCTTGGATTAACTTGCTCAACCGAGTTGGGCAAGCCGACTTAAACTGTGTCTATTTCCTCGTCTATAAAATGGGCATGATAACACCTGGGGCCATCACAACACCTCCCAGAGTGTTATGCGGATTAATAAATTAATGTTTGTAAAGTTCTTTGAAGATGTGAAGCTCTGGATAAATGGTACATGTTGCCTGGGACAAGCTCAGTCGGGTGTTCCTGACATCTTAGACATTCTCCAGCTTGCCAGTGGCAATCAGAAGCTTTGGTGAGCACACAGATTTTGTGCTATGAAGTGGGCGGCAAGGAGAGCTTCATGTGGCTTTCTACTGGTCCTAACCAAGTTTAATTTCCTCTGAGGAAGTCATGACTTTTCTCCCTTATTACTGAAACCAGACCTCTCATTGAGTCCTAGTGAGCCTCCCCCTTTGGAGGAAGTGGTATGTATATGTTTAATTAAATCAACTCTTAATTTATAGGTAACTTTTATTGAAGGTGGATTAAAAGGATTACTGGATTTCTTAGGCCTGGAAAGGTCCAATTACCTTTATGTATTTATCATTGTCCACTAGTCCCTTTCTTAGAACCTAACACTGTTCAACTGTTCCAGCAATTAGAGTCTTCCCAACTCTCCTTGGAAAGATTTGTTAGAACCCAGAAAATTATTTGGTTTTCTTTTCAATTATTTTTGACACCTTCGATTCATCTGAAACATGCATTCTTAGTGTTCTTCTGGTTGAAACCTCTTTTCCTTTTTTGACTCTCATGGCATTACCTAAGCCCAGAGAAGAGTGAAATCACATGGACAGGAAGAGTTCCACAACATTCCAAATGGCCAATCTCATCGCTAACTGGAGGCGGCCATAGATGCTGAGAACCGCTGATCTGAGCGAATGATACTTTGCACCTTTCTTATGAAGCAGTCTGTATTATCAGTCCCAATGATTTCCGACTTCCTTTATGTGTTGTCCTTATGTTAGAAAGCTGCGAAGTGTGACTGAAACTAGAGAGTGAGTTAATATTTCCTGTACCACATCAAACCATTAAAATGGCTCAGTGTCTAAAGATAGAAACTATTCAGTGCTTAAATTATTCCTTGACTGAAGACTGGTTTGAAAATTTGGTCCAGGTTACTTAAAAGATCAAAAGAAACCAGTCAGTACAATAATGAACACGAAACCCTCAAATAGGAAATCTAGGTATGAGTGTGTCATTGAGTGACCCAGTTACAACATGTGGTCCTGGGAAGTTCTGACTGATGTGCTCCATCAGTATTTATGAGACAGTCAGGAGACTTAATCATTGGGAAGTTCTATACTTAATTTAGTTCTGCCCTAGTTTAAGGCAAATATAGCAAATGATGATAGTTTTAGGAACATATCTGCCTACGGGCTTGATGATGAATGGCAAGTATGTCTTTTGTTTGAGGAGAGCTAAGTTCAGAGAGGTTATATGCAGGGTGGGCCAACTTTCGGCCATCTATTGAGTTCAGTTCAAATGAACTGAATTGAATTCATTTCAATTCAATGAAAATAAATTAAATGCTTACCATATGAAGGGAACTCTGGTAGGTATGTGAGCTCCAAAGACAAGAATGAAATCAGTACCCGCCCTTGATGAGGCTGTATTTTCCGGTGTTATAGAAGAGTCATCACCTGCTTCAGTGGGGGAAACAAATGCCCACATTGAGCAGGGAAATTAAATCACAATTTTTGAAACATTGATTGAATTTTTTAATGGATTATATTCTCCTTTATTAGTTTGTGAGCTCTGAATGGGCAGGCATGGTGTGATTTTTAGCACCTGGCACAAATGCCTTGCCCACAGATGGCATCTACTAAATGTTGAATGGAATTGATGAAATCATACTAAGAGTCAAGCCAACCTTTCTTTGATGTGTTGAGCCACTTTTGGGCCCTGAGACCAGAATCCTTTGGATGATGTCATCATATAAGATTTTTTTTCTATTTTTGTTAAATTCCTTAGAATTCAAGTGTTTATGTCTGGTTAGTGACATGCACACATATAATACAGATAGATTATTGAACCTATGATTTCAGTGATTTTATTTATAGTAGGAACTTCTGCGTTAGGAAATACTTTCTATCAATGAAAGTCAGTACCTTCTTTCCAGTTTATAGTCTTAGATAGTTGTCTGTAGCACTGGGAGGTTGTTTTTTGCCCACAGTCACATAGCCAATAGATGTGTGTACTTTTGGACTTGAACTCAGGTCTTCCTGGCTTCAAAGACAGATCTCCATTCAATATGCATTAGTGCCTCTCTCAATCATGTAATAGTATCTTAAAGTAGGTACTACTCTAGTATTGAATTGAGAAAACTATTTTTAAAAACTGGAAATGCTACATAATTTGAATTCAACGTTTTTTTGGAAATGCCAACAATTTTGATTAAATATTAAATGGAATGATACCTAGATAGGCATAGAAAGGCTGGATACCTATAACTTCAACCTTTCCTTCAAAATAGGGAATAAATGTAATAGAGGGTAAAGATTGAGGTTTTTCTTGTTAAATTCACTTCCCCATAATTTGTTACCTGATGCCAATATTAACCTTTCATCTTGTGTTATCCTATTTATTTTTCAAGATTCTTTTTATCGTATTTTAAATTTTTTGCAGAGAACCTCATTCATCCCTATAATCCATTAAAATGCATGGATTGCTTTGAATTCTTTGGGAAATATGCATATATTTCTTGTCTTCAGTCTCATATGCTCAAACCATTCTTTGCAGTATAGAGGCTCTCAATACATCTCAGGGGTTATCCCAGGATATATCAAGTACCATTTTTAGCAAGATGATAAATCATTTTGCAAGTGATATGGCAAACAGAGACCTTCCCAAAGTTCATTGCTCCCAAGTGTTAATGCAATTGCGTATCACACATTGGTCAAAGGCAGAATATGTTCAAGTTTATCCTGTTTCTTCCTACTCTTAGAAGCCCAGTTTTAAACATGGATAAGGAGTATCAGCCCAGATTCATGTAGGTCCTGAAACACCTAGGAAGACTTGATTTTAACATGTTTGTTCAAAATTGTGCTACAAAGGTCAGAAGACAGGCTGTGGAGAATTACTCTCTCTCCCTCTCCCATTGTATGATATCGTTTCCCCCTGTATAACTTACTCTCAAGTTTTCTTTGCGCTAATTGGAAAAAGCCCATTGTCCTGATAATTGACTGATCATATGCTTCCTTGCTTACTTAACACAATAATATTGGCCTTCAATGAATAACTAGAATAAAATGTTAACTTATGACTCCCTTAAATTAATTGTTTAAGGTTGCAGTTTACATCAATTTTTTTTCCATAATTGACCAAGTAGATTTTGGGGCAGAGGAAGACATAGCAAAATACTGTAGTCCTATTACTTACTAGTTTCTGTATTTGATGTTTTTAGGGGAAAGATCCCTTTTATCACTTCAAAAAACCAGCTTCATATTAGTATATTATATACAACAGAAGAAAGAAACAATCTGTCAGTTTTCTGTTCGTGCCATTTGAACCCAATTCCCTCTGATGAATGGTGTATTTAAGTTATAGATCCCATGAGGCAAAATTCAAGAAAACACCACTTAACCTTTGCTTTGCTGTTTTTCATTTTATGGGACATGAGAATATGCAAATTGCTTTTCTGCGGATGCTGTGTAACATCATTGTAAAGATTCTGTGGGGAATCCATGTATCTTGCTGGGTTTTATATTGTGCCAGCATTGAAGGTTTGATTGTTTTTGCTAATAGAGACAGATTTTTGTCATTAGAGATCGCCAAGTGCATTGCTTCCTGCATTCTTCACCCTGGACATAGAAATCCCTTTGGCTTTAGGTGCAGTTCAGTGTGAATGCATCCAAATGCAGATTTTGACTAGAGAATTGGCAGCAGATAACTGTGAGCCAAATTTGGCCGGTAGAAATTAGCACTGGCAACTTTATAAGTAAAATTACATGAAAAGCACTTATGGAGGGGAAAGAGGGAAAAAAAAAACCCTCAGATAACAGTGCAACAGACCACATTTCCTATCCACAGTCTGTCTTCTCCAGGGTGTTTGTCTAAACAGCATTGCCAGCTTTTCTAAACAGTATCGCCAGTGTCCTTCATCTGTAATATGAGAGTGAATCGGCTAATCATACCAAATGCTCATTCCATTTAGAGGCCTTTATTTGGCCACAAAAAACCCAACAACCTCATTGTACTCCAAGGATTATACAGTTATTACCATCAAGGGTCCTGCTGAGAGCTGTGTACTTATTTGTATGTTTGAAAAGAAAAGTTGAAATGATGTATGAATCACTTGGATGGAAGCAAATTTAAATGTTAAATTTTATTCTAAAAGCTACACATTTAATACTTGGGTTTTATATCAGATAGAAAACATTTAAAGCAATCTAAGTGGTCTTTAGAAATAGGAATGATGAAGCTATGATTCTTCTTGTCACTTATACCCATTCTCTAATCTCCCTCCCCAATCCCTATCCTAAAAATCCATGTAAAAGAAGAAAACACACACACACACACACACACACACACACACACACACACACACAACTCAGCTTCGGAAACATTATGTTCCTTTTTAGTGAGATGATTTGAAACTGTCATGCTTTGGGTATTGAACTGTATGTAGCCTTTCACTTAGAAGCTTAAATGTCAGGCAATTTGAAATAATGAGCTGGTTTTTTAAATAGTCTTCTAGACTATGAACTCCAGGAGAACCAATCAATCCGTCTGTGAGCATTTATTGTTTACTCTGTACCAGGCGCTATGGGAATGTGCGGCACATAAGGAAAAAACAAAAACAGTATCTACCCTCAGGGACCTTACCTTCTAATACAGGTGCCAACATGGGGTAACACACAAGATAGATGCAGAGTAGATGGAAAATAACCTTAGAGAGGAAAGTAGTAGCAACTTATGGGAGCAGGCTGTGCCTCTTGTAGAAGATGATGTTTGAGCTAAGTCTTGAAGGAAGTCAAGGATTCTAAGACATAGGAGTAGGGAATGAGAATATGCCAGCGATGGAGGCCGGTGACTGAAAGTATAGATAAGACTTGGTGGTATAGGGGAAGAGCAAATAGTTCTACATGATTGGAGCGTGGAGTGTGTAGAGGGTAATAGAGTTTAAGAGCACTGGGAAGGTCATGAAGAGCTCAGGCATTAAACATAGGACTGTACATTTCGTACTGAAAGTTCTAGGCAGCCATTGAGTCTGTTGAGTATTGAGAATCATAATACCGTCATCCTCCTCCTCTGCCTCCTTATTGGTCTCATCGATTGTAGCGCCAGCACATTATTCAGTTGGCTTCCATTCCATTCAGCTCACTCAGAGGACATTTCTGAAGCTCTTTCTGTGCATAGACCTTTGTGCTCCTGACTGAGGGAGATAGAAAGCTTGATCCCTATCTGATTTTAGCGTTGGGAGGCTCGCATTCTAATATACATTCAAGGTTTTTTTACAACCTTTAAAGTGCTATCTAAGTATTGCTTGTTGGTATTCTTCTAGAGTTTTCATTCTACTATATTGCTTGAAAACAAAACTGTTTTTTGAAATGGCATAATAAATTGTGTCCTGGTTAAGAATAAGGGGACATGAGTTTGAATTCTGGCTTTGCCACTAACTACCTGTGTGACTTTGAGTAATTCATTGGGCCCGATTTTCCTAATCTGTAAAATAGGAAAGTTCAACTAGACCTTATGGCTCCAAATCTATGATTTTATGATTCTTTAGTAAATTTAATGAAAAGTCAAGCAGGTTTTTTGTTATCACATCAGCAGAAACAGATTAGTTGGGTCAGGTTTGGGAGGTAGGTGATGTGTTTAGTTTTTGATTGTTTATTTAATTGAATTTCAATAATTTCAATAGGAGAACACCTAGGCAGAGACATCTAAAAGGCAGTTAGAGATGCAGGATTGGAGTTTGGGGACAATATTTTCTTTGGAGATCATCTATTTCCAAGTAGCTTTCCCCCCTTCTCTCTCTCTCTCTCTCTCTCTCTCTCTCTCTCTCTCTCTCTCTCTCTCTCTCTCTCTGTGAGTTTCTCTGTGTACACACTCATACATGTTATCGATGTGGAAACGATAATTGGACTCACGGGTATGTAAATGAAATTATCAAGGGAAAGAGTATAGAAGTAGAAAAAAAGAGACCCTGGGCAGGAACCCAGGGGAAGAAAAGATATTCATGAGCAGGGGAAGTCAACAGTGTCAAATGTTGTATTAAAGTCAGGACATCACAGAATTTCAGAGTCATGAGTGACTGCAAAGGCCATCTGGTCCAACATGTGCCTGAGTAAGAACCACTTCTTCATGTTGCCCATCTAGGCTTTGCCTGAAAACCTCCAGCAAGAAGAACTCCCCTGTCTCCTAAGATAGCCCAATCTACTTTTGAAGAACTTCATTGCTTAGGAAGTCATATCTTGACATGACGTCTCAATATTCCACCCTGCTCCTTCTACCCATAGCTTCTGCGTCTTCCTTCTGGGGCCAAGACTAATCCCTCTGTGTGACTAAGAAAAGGCAAAACACAACCTTCTGAGCCTCAGCTATTTCATCTAGAAAGTAAGGGCCTGATCCTGGAAGTGGGGCAGAGATGTATTTGGAAGTGGATGTGAAAGAAAAAAATTAAATTAAAAATATGGGTAGAGAAGAAAACATACTGAAATATACCTCCCTCATCTTGACTGAGAGGGAGGGGACACCCAGGACAGGATGTTACTTTCGCTGTCAATAGGTAGTCATGGGATCAATTGCTTTTGCTGATATTCTGTATTACAAGGGTAGCTATATATGAAAATGGCTGTGATCTTATTTTTTTGAAATGGAGTTGTACTACATAACCTCTAGGATTGGCCTTTAATATGATATGCTTTTGTGAAAATATGTTGGAATTTTCATCAAGCATATTGATTTCACAAATTTCATCATACTAAGAGCCAGTCTTAGCTGAAGGCAGTACTAATCAAAGTGTAAATACTTATTTAAGCTAACAAGAGAGTTATAAAATAAACCATAAAAGATAGAGAGATGGATGATGGGTAGTAGATGCATAGTGGATCCATAGATTTGGTAATTGTTTTTCGTGATTGTGAATGTTGACTATTTTTAGTGTTTACATAATTTTATAAAAGATGCTTAAATGTATGAATTAAAATGAAAACTACATACACATCCAAATAGCTTGGTTATAATTCTCTGACTACAGTCCCAGAACTCTTTAGATTCCACATATGCCATCAGGAGAAGAGAAAAAAAGGTGAAAGCTGGAGAGAAGACACTGTATCACTCTTCTCCATGTGACAGTAGAAGTGGAGTGTTAATTAGCAAGGTGAAACCAGCTCCAGACATGAAAACAAAACAATAAAGCCGTTGGATTCTGCTGATCAATCAACATCACACACAAACTCACAAACAACAACAACCAGCATCGTTCCCAGAATGGGTGGTGCGATGTGGTAGAACGAACAAACTCTCTGGAGTCAGAGAATTGGGGTTCAGATCTGCTCGGTTTTCCTATCTGTGTGATCTTTCGGGATGATAGTTTCTTTATTTGCAAAATAAAATGCACTGGTCTGCAGGATTTCAGTGATTGCTTATAGATAAAAATCCTATGAATCCAGATATTTAAAAAATGCAGTTTCCTACTTTTCCTGCTTATTATTCTTTCCATCTCATTTAGTGGAGGGAGGCAAAGCCATAGGAATTTGTTAGCCACCTAAAATAAGCAGAAATCTAGGACAGGAACTTCTTTTCCCATTGATCTCCCTCAGTTCACACACATGCACATATGTTCAATCAAAGTGTACCTGTTTCCACAGGCTCTACTTCGGAGCAAGTTAAAACAGGTCTGGAGGTCTTCAGGGAGGGTGCGGATTTCTTCATTACAAAGGGGAATTCCCCCATCCATCTCTTCTCTCACTAATTGAGAATACAATCTCATCCTTTCCCTGTGGTCCCCTGAATCAGTAAATTCATAGGTTAAATTTGTGAAGCTCTCTAAGCTGTCAAAGTTGTAGTGGGTTATTAATTTGTTGTCTGATGTTCCTGGGCCACTAAGCCTGGAAAATATCTCCTAGGTAGGTACTTAAGTGTGGCTTTTTGAGAATGAGGAGATAAATGTGAATGAACTGGGGGCTACAATTGACAAAGCGCAACATCTCGTTTTCTGCTTTACTTGTTGGGAAAACACTTAACCTGGTCATAGGAATTCCCCATGACTGGAGCACCTCTCAATTATGAAATTGGGCATCGTTTACTCTGTGGTCTCTTCCTGTGAGATCCCTTAAATAAGAGTAAACATTTTCCTAAGATCATAGCATTAAGAATTTAGAGCTGTTTGCCGTATTTATGGGCAAAGAACATCACACTGTGCTACTTGGGTATTTTCTTCCTTTTCCACAATTAGACATAGTGGTCCTGTTCTCACCAGAATTCTGATGCATTGTGGGCTTTGAATCCTGGCTTCCGTTTTCTTAGGTCGATGGTTCCATGTTTTGATTTTGCTCTCACTCTTCCTATCTATATTTAGAAGCAATTAAACGTTGTCACATTAATAAACTTTACAGGTATAATCACGGACAGTCGTTTCTGTAGACCAAGAGAGCACATTCTTCTAATACTTTCTATTTCTATTTTTTTCCTCTTCTATTACTAAACCTGTGGACAGGTGGTACATTAATTCTGTAACAGGCTTTCCTATATTAAGCAGGATGACATTTTTAACAAGATATAGTCCAAAATATGTTTATTTCCCTCACATCTCCTGCCCCTCACCCTACCTTGTCCTTTTCCCTCATCCATTTCATGGGTTGACTATAGCTGTGCCCATGTTCCTTGGCATACCTAGGCATGTGCTGCTATGGAATGGATGCTTCCTTTGCTTATTGCTGCAGTAAGAGACTACAACACACAAATAAGACTACATATTCCTGGGACTCTTACTTGGAAAAAGAGTCAATGCTTTATTGAATTTTCCTTCTTTTTTATATCATGTCATTTAACATTAACTTCCCAGTACCTTCCCCATTGTCACTCCCCCATCTCTTTCAAATGGAGCTTTCCCTTGTAACAAGGAAGTACAGTTCAATAAAACCAGCCAACAGGTTAGGTGTGGCCACAATTATCTGCTTCATTTCTCAACAATTCTTTAGGGGGTCTCTGATCGAAAAAAAGAGTAGGACATGTCTATCATCGCTTTTCTAAGGTTATTATTGGTCGTTGTGTTAAAAGTCTGATATCTTTCAGTGCTGTTAGCCTTACATAATTATGTTCTTTGTTTAGATTTCATCACGAAGTCAGTACATATTTTTTAGATGCCTACTATGTGCTAGGCATTGTACTAATCACTGAAGACACAAAGAAAGGTAAAACACAAGTCCTGTCTTTGAGGAGCTCACAATCTAATATTTCCCTGGTGTTTTTTTTTTTTGCTTTGTTCTGCATAAAGTCCTATAACTCTTCCTGTATTCTCTGAATTTTCCATATTTGTTGTTTCTTATGGAGAAATACATTATTAATTGGAGTTGGGAAGACCTCAGTTCAAGTTATACTTTAGACACTAGTTAGCTGCATAACCCTAGACAAATCACTTACCCTTTCTGTGTCTCAGTTTCTCCATCTTTGTGATGGGGACAATAATAGCACCTACTTCACAGGGTTGTTGTAAAGACCAAGTGAGAAAACATATTTAAAAGTATTTTGCAAACCGTGATACACTATAAAAATGGTTGCTACATATCACAGTCTGGTGAGCAATTTCCATTTGATGGGCATCTGTTTTGTTTCCAGTTATTTAGTCTGATAAAAGTGCAGCTATAAATGTGTGTGTGTGTGTGTGTGTGTGTGTGTGTGTGTGTGTACACACATGTGACCTGTCACTTTGTCTTCAGCTTCCTTTATCAGGTAGACTCTCTTCAGTGGGATTTCTATTTCAAAGAAGTACACACATTTCAATGACCTTTCCAGTTTACTTCCTAATTGTTTTTCAGGATACTTGGGTCAGTTCATAGACCCACCAACAGTGCACATGCATAGAACCTCACTTTTAATATGTATTTTCTCCTCTCTTTGTAGCTGCTGAAGAGTTAAAATGGAACACTAAATAAGGAAGGGTGTCACTTATCCTAAAGCCAATAAGATTATAAGAAAGGTGGTCGGTGGGCTGTCCTTGTTGGAAGTATTCTGTAGTGCATCGAGCATTGGATTTGTGGTCAGGAAGGCCTGGCTTTGAATCCAGCCTCTGACACCTACGAGGCATTTGACTCCAAGTTAGTCATTCAATCTCCCTCAGCTTCAGTTACCTCATTTGTAAAGTGGTGTTCATAACAGCACCTGTCTGCCTGAGATGTCACATGGATTAAATGAGATCATATTCATATAATACTCGACATCTTAAAGCACCTCAGAAATAACAGATATTCTTATAATTAACAGGATCAGGCATGTAGGGAACGTTCAGTGATACCTGGAAAAGCACTCCTGTTTTTTTGGGGGTGGCATTTAAAATATGATAATTGGGGGGGACATGTCTATTGATAATAAATTAAAGAACAAATAAATCCAGATAAAGCTCCCTCATGTAACCTTAGGGTATATTTCAAACTTTTCTTAGGAGGCTATCAGATTTAAAGTAAGTAAACAAGCAAACAAACGAATAGGGCAATGAATCAGAAATCTTGGGAAATCTTATGAACTGCTTGCCTTGCCTTGCCAGCCCCAATCCCTGATTCAGAGGCATTGATCTTGCCTTATAGCCTCTTAAATTCCTTCAATACTGTTACCTCTAAAGCAAATATTAAGAGCGCTGTGTGTCAGAGCTAACAACTCATCTGTTTCTCTTCTCTACTACCATGTGAAGTCACACGTGAAAAGTGATAAGGATCAGTGTATCTCTCGTAGTGGTGCTACCTGAGAAGTCGTTCAGGAGATAGACAAATACCAGCGATTCTTAAGAAGAGCTGCATACAAAATACCCTTTCGGGGAAAAAAGACATTTATTGCTTTTTTATGCAAAGGATAAAAAATATGATGACTAGTGGAACTTTAAAAAGGTAAGCTGTCATGGCACAAAAGAATATTCCAGTTGAAGCTATGATTCTTCCATGATACATTCCTGCAAAACATAGAAACTGACATGTAATACTGACATCAAATGCTCGTTTAGAGATTTTACTTAAAAATATACTTCAACAGCAGTTGACATTTGTTTTGTCATTAGTTCATCGGTAGATACAAACACTGATCAGATACATATCTTATACTTTTTATTATTAAAAAAGGCATAAGGAATAGATTTTTGATGAACAGGAAAGCAATATAAGCAATTTTTAGAAATTATTTTAAAATAGACATCTTAAATCTTTTTTAGAATATGCCTTTTAATAACAGATTATAGTTTACAGATATTCATGGATAAACCTGAGTTTTAGAAATGGGAAGGACAAGACTTCTGGAGGCAGAGTCAAGATGGCAGAGTAGAGAAGGGTGAGCTTTCCCAACATTCACCTGCATACAACTTTAAAATAATGCCTTAAATAAAATTCTAGAGTGGCAGAGCCAACCAGAGGTCAGAGTGAGACATTCTTCCAGCCCAAGACAATATAAGACATTAGAAAGAGAGATCTGTGACATGGAAGAAGAGGTTAGTCTAGAGCCCACATGGATGAAACACCACTAGTAGCACTAAGTGGCAGTGAAAAAAGCAGTGGCAGCTTCGGGAGGTCTCAAGCCAGAGTTAGTAAGGGCACCTGGAACTGGTCAAAAAGAGATTACAGGGTGCTCCTTTGCTAGCACTGTATGCAGGACTAGAAGCTGTCTGACAACTCCATTTCCTACACTCAGTTCTGGGTCATAGTTCAAGGGTAGGGAGGAACACTTTTGATCAAGAAGTGAGTGAGAGTTCTGAGAGGCAGTATCATTTCTGATGCCAAGGGATCAGGGACCTGGAGGAACAGTATTGTTTCTAGTCACAAGGGAGAGGGACCCTGAGAAGTATTGATTACATTTCCAAGGGATCAGGGGCCCTTCCTTGGTAAGAAAGAACATGAAGACCAAGAGAGCAGTGACCACAGTTCTTCCCAGTTCACACTATCCATGGAAGCCCTGAAAACTTCCACCACCACCCCCACCCCTCCAGAACTAGCACTAAAAGCAGAAGTGTTAAAAAGACTAAAGCTTGAGACAGAGCACCCCTCCCCATGCTGGGAACAGAGCCCAGCATTAACATAAAGTTCCAAATTAAGAAATAGAGTGGAAAAATGAGCACACAACAACAACACAGAAGAACCTGACCATAAAAGTCTACTTTGGTGACAAGGGAGGTGCAGACATGAGCTGAGAAAAAGACAATGAAGTCAAAACAGCAATAGGTAAGTCCTCCAATAAAAATATGTATTGGATACAAGCCCAACAAGAATTCCTAGAAAAATCAAAAAATAAATGATTTTAAAAATCAAAGTGGTAAAGGAAAAATTAGGTAAAAAATGAAAGCAAAGCAGGAAAATTATGAAAAGACAACAGCTTGGTAAAAGTGGATAGAGCACTGGATAGAGTCAGGAAGACCTGAGTTCAGATTCTTATTATTCTTATATTGCCTCAGATTCTTATTAGCTCCATGACCCTGGACAAGTCATTTTATTTGTTTGCCTTAATTTACTAGAGAAGGAAATGTGAAACTACTCCAGGATTTTTGCCAAGAAAAGTCACTGGACAGCATGGTCTGTGACTTAATCAAGAGTCAGACACAACTAAACAACAACAAAAAGAGGCACAGAAAAAGAAAATAACATCTTAAAAGACAGAATTGGCCAAAGGGATAAAAGAGGTTCAGAAATTCACTGAGGAAAATTACTTGTTATAAAGCAGAATTAGTCAAATAGAAAAAAGAGCTACAAAAGCTCATTGAAGAAAATAATTCCTTAAAAATTAGTTGGGAAGTGGAAGCTAATGACTCCATGAGACATCAAGAAACAATAAAACAAAGTTAAAAGAATGAAAAGAAATGAAGAAAATGTGAAAAATCTCATTCTTCATGGTAGGGATATGGGTAGTACTTGAACTTCACTCACAGCTAAATTAGTTCAAAAAGGGAAAGCACACACACATATGCGTGTGCATATATAATCATTTGGTAATAGAAATCTATCTTACCAAACAGGGAAGTAGGAAGGGAAGGAGGTAAGAGAAAGGGGAAGGAATAAAAAGGAGGGCAGATAAGAGAAGACAGTGGTCAGAAGCAAAACAGACTTTAGAGGAGGGACAGGATAAAAAGAGTGAGAGAAAGATAAACAAAAGAAAATAGGATGGAAGGAAATGCACAGTTTGCAATCACAGCTGTGAATGTGAATGGGATGAACTTACCCATAAAACGGAAGCAGATAGCAAATCACCATCCTACAGTATGTTGTTTATAAGAAGGGTACTTGAAACAGAGACACACACACACAGTTAAAATTATAGTCTGGAGCAGAATATATTGTGATTCAGATGTAGTAAAAAAGGTAGGGGTAACAAACATAATCTCAAACAAAGCAAATACAAAAATGGACCTAATTAAAAGGGATAAGTGGGGAAACTATATTTTGCTAAATGGAACCATAGACAATGAAGTAATATGAATACTAAAGATATATTCACCAAATGGCATAGCATCCAAATTCATAAAAGTTAATTAAATGAAACACAAGAGGAAATAGACAGTAAAACCATACCTAGTGGAGGACCTCAACTTTCCCCTTTCATTACTAGATAAATCTAACCATTAAGTAAATAAGAAAAAAAGTCAAGGAGATGGATAGCATCTTAGAAAAGTTTGATATACTGGACATCTGGAGAAAATTAAATGAGAATAGAAAAGAATATGCCTTTTTCTCAGCTGTTTATGGCATCTTTGAAAAAACTAATCATGTATTAGGGAATGAGAAACCTCACAAACGAATGCTGAAAAATAGAAATATTAAATGCACCTTTTTCACACTATAATGCAAGAAAAATTACATTTAATAAAGGGCCTTGGAAACAGATTAAATGCTAATTGAAAATTAAATAATGTAATCCTAAATAATGAGTGGGTCAAAAAACAAATCATAAAAATAATCAATTATTTCATTAAAGAGAATGATGACAACGAGACAATATATCAATATTTGTGGGATGCAGCCGAAGTAATATTTAGAGGAGAATTTCTATCTCTAGGTGCATACATCAATAAGAGAAAGAACAGATCAATGAACTGGGCATGCAACTAAAAAAGTTTTTAAAAGAACAAATTGAAAATCTCTAATTAGCACTAAAATGAAAATCTTGAAAATTAAGTGAGAGATTAATAAAATTGAAAGTAGAACAACAACAGCATTGAACTAATAAATAAAACTTTGTTGTTGTTCAGTCATTGCAGTCATGTCCAACTATTTGTGACCCCATTTGGGGTTTTCTTGGCAAAGACACTGAGTGGTTTTGCCATTTCCCTTTCCAGCTCATTTTACAAATGAAGAAACTGAGGCAAACAAGGTTAAGTGACTTGTTCAAGGTCACAGAGCTAGTAAATGTCTGATATTGTATTTGAACTCAATTCTTCCTGATTCCAGGTCCCTGGAGTTCTGTCTCCAATGTCCTGCTAATAAATAAAACTGGGAGGTCGTTTTATGAAAAAATAAACAAACAATATTGGTTTGTTAATTTGATTTTTTTAAAAAAAGAAAAATGAAGTGGAATGAAACTTTAATATGTAGTGAAAACTCCTCATTTTATCTTTGAGGAAACACACTCGAATTAGGCAAATGACTTGTCCAAAATCACTTAGCCAATCAGCGGTGCCAGAAACAACATTCATGTCTTAAAATTTGATGTTTAGTGCTCTTTACACAAAACCACTTTGCCTCAAAAATAAAATCAAGAAAAATAATTTTGCGAGTCTTTATTGTGATCTAAAGAAAATGTAGTTAAGTTGTATTGGCCTACTGATAAACCATTAGTGGTAAGAGTTAGAATCAGAAAACCAGAGTTGGTACTCTGGCTCTGACTTTTATCAGATTTCTCATCCTCAGCAACTCATTTAACTTTTGAGCTTTATTTTTGTCATATGAAAAATGGGGATAAGATTCACAAGGTTGTTGCAAAAAAAAGGACTTTGTACACCAAAGTTAATGTGGCTTGGTAAAGAAAACTCTGGCATGGGAGTGGAGTGGAAAATTTTTTGCTTTCCTTTAGCATTTTCTTGTTGTCAAGCCTTGTTGAGACTTGAGCTGTCCAGAAATTAGTTGACTCTATGGATGAAAAGATATGAGGAGGCACCTCCATCCTTCCTTTGCAGAGATGGAAACAGTGATGCCAGCTTTATTTTAATTTAGTGTTTGATTTTCCCGGACTCTTTTTCTTTTCGTTTTTTTATTCTTTTTATGTGGGAGTGAGGAGGGATACAATGGGACACAGCAGTGTGTGGAAACAACGACAAAAGAGGAAATGTATTTAAAAGAAGAAATTAGTGGACTGACAGTGCTGTTGCACCTATTTTCCCCCTGCTTTTTTGATTACAAATTGGTTTTCAAAAAGATGACTTTATTAGGGGAGAGTGGGACATCTGACTTGCAGCTGAAACCTTTTCTATGGATTCCTTTCCTCATTAGAATGTGCGCCCCTTGAGGGCAAGAACCATTGTCCTTTTCTATTATTAGGATCATAGCAATCCTTCTACAGAGGTACTGTTGGGATTTTTAGGACCAACTGACAGATGAGAAAACTTGGACCAAGACAGGTTAAACCATTTGCTCGGGAGAACCTGGCTCCTAAGTATCAGGTGGATTTGAAATCAAGAATTCTGTATCTCACGTCCAGAGATGCTGCTGTGATCCTCGAGAGCCATTTCTAGATGTCTTTAGTCATATGATATAGGACTAACACCCAGTCAGTTAAATTAGAAATAATATAAATAAATAATATGAATTATAAATATATAAATCCCTAAACTATATCGATCCATTGTTGAATGTATAATATAATATCAGAATATAATATATAACAATATATAATAGAATAATAATATTAGTATATAACATAATAATATGTATTAGTATAATAATAACAACTAGCACTGATATAGGGCTTTAAGATTTGCAAAGCTATTTGCAAATATTGTCTCATTTTTTTATCTTCACAATAACCCTCAGAGGTGGGTGCTATTACTCTTCCCGTTTTACAGATGTGGAAACTGAGACACAGTTAGTAATTTGCCCAAGATCACACATCTAGGCATCTGAGGCATTATCTGAATTCAAATTTTCCTGATTCTAGCTCCAGGATTCTAACCACTTCGCTACTGAGCTGCCTTTAAATTTAGTCTGCTACCTGATAGTATGTCAGGAGATAATTTTCAGGTATTGGTAGGAGGACTTTAATATTTGTATCATCTTTTCTGTTCTTTGCCATATGTTTGTATTTATCAATGATGACAAAGTAAATAACCAGTGCATACCTGTGGTAATCATTGTATTTAAAGATTTAGTTCAGGGTAGAATGCAGCTATAACTGTCCTCTACTAGGGATCCTTTTCTAGGCAATGGAATGATTGGTTTTTCGAGGATCATCATCTCCTCCTGTATAACACCCTGGGAGATAAGATTAGGTCCTATGTAGCCATTTTCAGTTCTTCTGTGGAATGGTATCGTCCAATCATTTGGTTTGCCCCTTTCCTCTCTTTTTATAAACTGGTTATTCTATTTGTAGCAAACCAAGTGGATTGTCTTTAGGAACTGAAAATGAGTAAGAATTGCATCATAACAATTTAAAACCTGTTCAAGTTGTTTTAGAATCTTGTCTGAAGGTTCCTCATTAGCCCTATCATGGTATTAGAAAGAAAAACCCAGCTAAATCCTAGAAAATGGTGACAGGCTTTGGCAGTAGAATATCCATTGGGAAGTAAATTCTCTAAAACATGGTCCTTTGAAATCTATGGTTCCACGTATGATACTTGTTCTTAACCTCAGATTAATGTCAGGAGATCCATGAACTGAGATGGGGGTGGGGTGGGAATTGCATCTTTGTTTTCAATTAACCTATAACTGAAATCAAACATTTTCTTCAATTATGAATGTAGGCAACCATCAGTAGTACAGGATTACTGTAGTATTATTAGGCTTCACCAGACAGCCATACAGGTCTATAACAGCCCCTGACCTTAGACATTCATTTCTCTGAGTATACTTTAATGACCCTTGTGAATGGTAACTATTTTATATAAGCCAAGTTACTGGTTTTTAACTTACACCACCCTTCCTTAGGATGTGGTTTTCTGTCTAGCAAAAGAATAAAAGCGTCAGGGCTTAGCTTTTATTTATGAAATTCTTTACTGAGAAACAAACAATTAAACAAATTCCAGTTTCCATTGTTTCTGCAAGATTTCTTTTAGGGTTGGCAGCTTTGTGCAAAATAATATAAAAAATTCACTGGTTACAAATTAAAATAACCAAGTTGCTCACCCCCCTGAAGAAAGGTTTTTATAATGGGATCGTTGTCAGACCCCTCACTACCCTGTGCACTGCTGGGAGCCACTATAATAATGTTTAATGGAGTTGTAGGTAAGGGACCCGGTGCTTCCCTGTTTCTGCTTCCTGACAAGGAAGAAGAGGACAGTGATCCAGCTGGGGTTCTCAAAGGAGGCCCTGAAATCACTGGGTAACGTGAAGAATGGGATGTGCCCAGGCTACTGTGGGAAGCCTGGAACAAAGCACTTGAATTGTAGTGACACAGATAATTCTTGTTGGAGCATCCAGATAACTGTGAACCTATTCCTTACGGTTTAAACAGTGCTGGAGAGCAGGAACGCTAATGGGAAATGCCGGGATGGAGATTTTTTGTAGCAATTTCTGGGCCGTTTATGGTCTGACAGCAGGAGCATTTCACTGTATCAAAGATATGGCCAGGAAGCAAAAAGATATATACGGATCGACTGTATATCAGAGCCCTGATACCACATATGGCCGTACAAAAAAGAGTATTGTATGTTGTTTAGTCTTGGAACTCCTTTTAAAGATAGCATGTCATCTCTGGATCCTTGGGCCATATGTTTACCCAGTCTTAAGAAACACAGGCTAATCTTTTTCTATTTTGAGGAGTAATAAATTGAAAAGATAATTGCATAATATGGTACATAACGGAGCTCTGGTTTGGACCATATGTGTTTAATTTTAGAGTAACATACATGATGACAGGTTATGAAGGGATGAAACTATTTTAGTCTTTTTAAGTATTAGAAACATGATTTTTATATAAATTACTCCCCCCCTTCATAAAAAAATAACAACACTAAATCCCAGACATCCTACTCAAAACAACTTGTCATTTTGGTGACCACTAGGAAAGAAGAAGCAAGTTAAAGGACATTACTTTTGAGCCCTTTAAAATTATATCCATGTTGATTTGTGTCATGCAGTAGGGGAGGTATGTAATTTCACTAACTGAAGAGCAGAATGAGGTTACTACTGCATTTAGATTCAACTTCAAACCCTTTCTACACTGGGATATTGCAATGCATGGTAAATTGATTTGTAAAGCCCTCAGCACAGTACCTGTCACATAGTAGGCATTTAATAAATGCCTATTCTCCTTTCCTCCCCGCCCCCTTCCCCTTTTCCTTTATTCATCCTAAGAAAAATTTAGATGTAAAAACCCACAATAGTCCAAAAATGGGGAAGGGGGTGGGGGAGGATCAGATTCTGGTTCATAAAGCATGAGGAATAGGATGAGAAAATAAGACACAAGACCACCATCAACATGGGATCCCCCCAGGGTTGGACTCCCTTCAGAAATCCTGCAAGACCTCTTGATGCTTTGCTCTTAGGAGATGACTGAGGGATCTGGGAGACTGCAAAGATCAGCACGTGACTTTGTAGACTTAAAGGAAGCTACATGATCTCCCTCTTGTTAGTTCCAGGCTTGGGCTCCAAAAGTGGCATCAGAAAAATAAAGGATTCTCTGATGGAGGGGGGAAAGGATGCCATGTTTGTCAAAGGGACCCTTGGTCCTCTTTGCCAGAGCACTGGTGACTGGCATGTCCACCTGGATGAGGGATTCTGGGCTGCTCCTGCCGAACAGCCTTTTTGACAGCCGTTGGGGAAAAGAAAACAGTTGGACCCAGGACAATGACTCTTAGAGCATGTACCTTTTATCCTCTCCTTTGTCTCCCATTTAATCTAATCTCAGGTTCAGGTGATACTATTGATTAGGGTTCTTTCAAAACTGCTGGCTGCACATGAGCTACTCCATGTGGGGTAAAACGTTATTCTTCTTCTCATGTGTGACTTGAGAATAAAAGGTGAAAGTATACAATTAATTTGCCTGCACTTTCTTGAAAATTGTATGCTGGATTTCTGTGAAATGCTCCATGGAACAATATCGCTCGGAAATTATTGTTATTTACCATGACTTTTGCCTGCATATTTAAAGTCAACAATTATGTTTCAGGGTGGTTTTTATTTTTTTTTTGTACTTAATGGCTTTTGTAAAATGGTTTTAGAAACCTGGTCTAGTCTTTCTGAAGTCGTAATGTACAAGTATCCCTTTGAGACTGAAGAAAAGTTAAAAGTCTCAGGCTTAAACCAAGTGATGTATTTCTGGTTTTTATCATCTCTTCTTTAGTAGCCTCTAGGCACTTGGGTACCTGTGTAGGTATCCCTTTCAATTCAAGCAGTCTTCTTTAGATCACCATCAGGAATTAAAGATGGCCTAAAAATATTAGTAGTAGGCCTTGGCTTATCGTGGTTGAAAAAGAACAATCAAGTTCTGTCAGTCATCTCTCATGGTAAATAGCCTGTTAAATTGTAGAAGTTCACTTTTTTCTAATGAATCATCATTTTCAGCTTTATATTCCACCATTTAAAATATTTTTATTTTATTTAACATATCTTTTTAAATTTTGAGTTCCCAATTCTCTATTCCATTTTTCGTGGAAGATTTTTTTTTTCTTTCCAGCCATATCTCTTTAGAGAGTTGATCACCAGGAAAATCAGGACGTAACCCGAAGGAAGCTTCTGTATGAAAGGCAGAATAAATGAGAAAAATGAAGTCACTGCATCTCTTCTCCTGCTCATCCAGTCTCCATGATTGGACATCAAATATGACCTTATTCAAAGTAAACCAAGTGGCTTACTCCAGAAACACTTCTGGGCAGAGGAAAAAAAAAACCAGACAAACAAAAACAAAACAGATGGACAAACAAAAAACTAAATTGTATCGAACTGAATTGGCTAAAAGTGGAACCAAATCAGTCAATTAATTTTTTTCCTGAACTTTGAATGGAGAAGAGAAGTGGGATAGATGGGAGTCTGTTTACAGGAGCAGTGTGACATAGTGGAAATAGCATTGAATTCTGAGTCAGAGGTCCTGAAGTCAAATTATAACTTTTTAAAAAATTTCCCATGTGACCTTATGCATCTCACCTCACCTCTCTGGGTCTCAGTTTCCTAATCTATAAAAGGGAATTGCACTAAATAATTTCTACCACCCCTTTCTACATATATTTTCTATTGCTATAATAAGAAATATGAAGTTGAAAGAAAATTTCTATTTCAGTTAAATCTGTATCTCTAAGGTTTTCCCCCAGTGTTAGCGCCACCCTTTAGTTTGATTCTGTCTTGGAAGGAAAGTGCTCTTGAGGTTGCTAGTTGGTGTATGACTAGACTTTCTTGATACTTCCGTTTGCTTTCACCCTAGAGACATCCAACTTCATGATGCTACCCTTAGGGTATAGATGGTATGGAAAGGGGCTTGCTATACAAGAAAGCCTCTTCCATCAGAACTGCAATTAATGAATCAACATGAACTTCTTAGGTCTCATCATGTACCAGGTACTGTGCTAAATACTAGAATCTAAAGAAAAGCAAAAACAACCCTTAACATCAAGAACCTTATCTTCCAACGGGGAGATGGCATATATAAGTGGGTATAGGTAAGATTCATATAGAGCAGATGGAAAGTCACTTTTGAGCAGAAAGCACAAGCAGGTAGGAAAACTGGGGTAAGGCTTCTGGCAGGAGGTGGGGTTTGAGTCGAGTTTTGAAGGAAGCCAGGGATACTAGGAGGTAGAGATGAGGAAGAAGAGCATTCTAGGCATTTTATTAACAGCCAGTGCCAAGACACACAAAGGGAAGATGGAGCATTGCCCAGAAACTCTGTCTATTCTCTCTCTTTTTGGATACATTTGTGGTTAAGTGACTTGCCCAGGGTCACACAGCTAGGAAGTGTCTATGGCCACATTTGAACTCAGGTCCTCCTGACCCCAAGGCCAGTGCTGTATCCACTGCGCTACCTTTCAGCTGTATGGATGAGTGCCAACAGCATCTCAAGGGAGTGACCAGCAGCTCTGGGTGTGTGGGAAAACCCAATGTCTCTCTTATCTTTGTGGCACTCCTAGAATCTCTTTGAAGGAGAGGCTTAAGGATAAAAAGTCCTGTGGCATCTTTTTGTGTGTCATCCTCTATGGAGACAGCTAGGTGGTGCGATGGATAGAGCCCTAAACTTGGGTCAGGAAGACCTGAGTTCAGATCTTTCCTCAAATGCTGTGTGACCTTGGGTAACTCCTTAAATTCTGTTTTCCTCAGTTTCCTCACCTATAAAATGGCGATAATAGCACCTACCTCCCAGCACTGTTGTAAGGATCAAATGAGATAATTTTACCCTTTGCCCACTTTATAAATGCTGTGTTGTTGTCATCATTATCATCATCACAAAGGGTTTTTCTTTGCACAGCATTTGCCCTGCTGAATCAACCAATTTATAGTGGGTGCAACCCAATTAGTCAATTCCAGGGGTGATGGTTGTCTGTGCCTTTCACAGGAAGTTACTCTGTTGTGATATGATTATATAGGATTACGTCAATTTCAACATCTATCTACCTTAGACTAGTTAGAATAGAGTATGTTACAATATAACATAATACGGATAATAATTCGCCATAATGTACATAGACTCACTTATGATCTAACGTGTGGATCGTTTTAATACCCACACTTTCAAGAATATAGATTTCAACCAATCTGTGTCTCCATTTCTTCTCATCCTATGTCATGCTTATCAGTGTTTTCCTGTAAATCCTTCACAGGTGGATATTTCATTTTAAATTTGCACATCATTGTCCTTTGGGGAATTTGCAGAATTAAGGAGCAAGGGTGACTTTTTGAATGGGAATATCTTTGGCTGAGTCAATAGTGATGAAATAGGCAAAGCCGTAGTTGGTTCCCCATGTTCTGTCAACTTTCCAATTGATAATGTAGTTGCTAATTGTTTCAATCTGCCACATTTTAATTTTTTATTTATTTTTAACATTCTTTTCTTTTTAAATTTTGAATTCCGAATTCTTTCCCTCCCTCTCATACCTTCGACACTCTATTGAGTAAAGGAGATTTCTATTACCCAACTCTGTGTGTGTGTGTATTCTTCCCTCTTAGAACCAATTGCAATGAGAATGAGGTTCAAGCATTGCCTGTCACACCTCCCCACCCCCATTTTCTCTTTCATGCTTACCTTTTTGTGCTTGTCTTAAGTCTTGTGTTTGAATGTCAGATTTTCTATTTAGCTCTGTTGTTTTTTTTTTTCATCAGGAATACATAAAAGTCCTCTCTTTAATTTGGTCTGAAATATTATACTTGATTTCACTGGGCTGGTTTTTCTTGATTGTAATTCTAGCTCCTTTGACTTATGGAATATCATATTCCAAGCCCAAACCCTCCACTGCTTTAATGTGGAAACTGCTAAATCTTGTGTGAATACTGACTGTGGTTTGATGATCATTGAGTTGTTTCTTTCTGATTGTTTGGAGTATTTTCTGATTGATTTAGGAGCTTTGGAATTTGTCTGTAATATTCTGAGGAGTTTTCATTTTGGGATTTCTTTCAGGAGTTTGTTAGATTCTTTCAATTTCTATTTTACCCTCTTGATACAAGACATTGCATCAGTTTTCCTTGATAATTTCTTGAAATATTATGTCTAGGCTCTTTCTTTGATCTAGTTTAATAATTCATAAATTATTTCCCTTCAACCAGTTTTTCAATTCAGTTCTTCTAATGAGATATTTCATGTTTTCTTCTATTTTTCATTCTTTTGAATTTGTTTTATTGTTTCTTGATGTCTCATGGAGTGACTAACTTTCACTTGCCCAAATCTATTTTTTCTTTTTTCCTTAATAGTATTTTCTTTTTTTCAGTTACATGTAAAGATAGTTTTTAGCATTCATTTTTGTAAGTTTTTGAGTTGCAGATTTTTTCCTCCCTCTTTTTCCTCCCCCAGCCCCAAGACAGCAAGTAAACTGATATAGGTTATACATGTACAATCATGTTGAGCATATGTCCACATTAGTCATGTTGTAAAAGAAGAATCAGAACAAATGGGAAAAACCAGGAGAAAGAAAAAAAACAACAAAACAGTGAAAATAGTATGCTTCAATCTGCATTCAGAATCCATAGTTCTTTCTCTGGATGTGCATAGCATTTTTCATCATGAGTCTTTTGGAATTGTCTTGGATCATTGTATTTCTGAGAAGAGCTATGTCTATTATAGTTGATTATAACACAGTGTTGCTGTTATTGTGTATGATGTTCTCCTGGTTCTGCTCACTTCATTCAGCATCAGTAAATTAAAGTCTTTCCAGGATTTTTTGAAATCTGCCTGCTCATCATTTCTTATAGAACAGTAGTATTCATTACATTAATATGCTACAACTCATTCAGCCATGAGATGGGCATCCCCTCAATTTCCAATTCTTTTCCACTACAAAAAGAGCTGCTATACATTTGTACATTTTGATCCTTTTCCCTTTTTATGATCTCTTTGGGATACAGACCTAGTATTGCTGGATCGAAGGGTATGCACAGTTTTATAGCCTTTTGGGCATTATTCTAACCAATTCTAATTTTTAAGAAATTATTTTCTTCATTAAGCTTTTCTACTATTTTCCCCATTTGGCCAGTTCAGCTTTTTAAGGAATTCTTTTCTTCACCGAATTTTTGTACCTCCTTTTCCATTTTCTTCCTTGAATTGTTTTGCCCCTTTTAGCCTTGAGCCAAATTTTTGGTTCAATTAGCATTTTTCTTTGATGCTTTGCTTATAGCTCTTTTTTATATGGTTTTCTTCTGAATTTATGCCTTGGGGGTTCTCTGGCACCATGGTAGCTTTTTATGGTCAAGTTCTTTGTTGTTTGCACACTGTTTCAAGTATCTGGCTTTTTTGTGCTTCTGTTTGCCCAGCTAGTTCTGGAGGTCTGAAAGTTATTGTTCTTCCAATGGTGTGATCCAGGGAAAGGTATGGTGTCTGATCTCTAGTTTTTACCAAGAAAGGGCCACTGCTTTTCTGTAGCTACAGGTGCTAGTGCTCCTAGCTAGTGCAAGTGACCAAGTCCCCTGCTTTCCTGTAGCCACAAATGCTAGTGCTCCTCAAACTGTAACCAAGGACCCCTTTTCCCTTGCGAATGAACATAAGCACTCCATTCTTCCCTGGAACTTTGACCCAGAACTGCTTATGGGCAATATAGTTGCCAATTTCTACCAGCCATACCTATTGCTAGCAAAGGGACCCCTATACTTTCTTTCTGACCATTTGTCTGACATCCTCATCATCTCTGGACTAAGAGTTCCTAAAGCTGCTGCTGTCGCTGTCACAGGTATCTCCAAGACGTACTGCTGGTGCTGCTCCTGGACTCTGGGATGGCTCCAGCCCCAGTGTCACAGACCTCTCCTGCCAACCTTCTAAGTTGTCTTAGGATGGAAAAATATCTCACTCTGACCTTCTGTTGGCTCTACCACTCCAAAATTGCATTTGAAGAGTTATTTTTAAGTTGCTTGGAGGGGAATGTTGGGAGAATTCAGCTGGCTTGCTGCCTGTCAACCACCATTTTGGCTCCATCCTCCAACCTTTTCAATTTCTAAGTTATACAATTCCTTTGGTATCACATCCAGCTCTCTGCCCCTTGGTAGAGAGAGAGGAAAATAGATAGATGATAGATCAATTGATTGATAGATGATGGACAGAAAGAGAAGATTTGTTAAGTACTTACAATGTACTAATTATGCTACTAAATGTTTGGGTTCAAAAAGGGGGAAATAAAAGGTAGGGGAAGGAGGAATATTTGTGTGTTTGGGACTGGGTTGAGGGATGTGGCAGGTGAAGAGAAGGAAGAGAATTCTAGAGAGACCAGGCATGAGTGACGCAAAGTATGGCTGGGTCCCTTTCTAAAATGGTGGTCATAAGAAGGGCATCGCTGATGATGAGAGTAGGGCCCCAAAGGCTTTTCTAGGTGTCAGTGCTGCAGGTGAGGAAAGGTGTATCTTGATAGTATCATAAGTTGTTTAAATGAAGTAAAAAACTTTCTGACAATGGAAGGCACTAGCTTTGTAAATGAGAAAAGTAGAACTCTCAGTAATAGAAAAGCATTACAAATATTGTCTGATGTGGAGAGCTGTCTATATGATTAATCAATCATGCATTTAGCAGGGAAACCTGATTATAAGATGAATTTTGGGGGAGAACAGTTTAAAAAATTTCTAAACATAATTAGTATCTTAAATGGGGGAAATAAATGAATAATTTCATGAATTATGTTGTTTAGCAGTTATTTATGCTGATGTTCTTTTTTCCTCCCCAGCTTAGGGTTATTAATGGAAGTTACCTAGGGCAAGCCACATATCCCAAGACTCCTCTTTGGAAGGAGGAGAGGCTTGGGCTAGATTTTCGGGTCACTTTTTGTAATAAAATGTTGTGATTTCTGTACTTTTCATTCTGATTTGTGATTCAGAGATATTTTTGATGCTTGACCTGACAGCTTTTTGGAGAACAAACATTTCTCAGTTGATACTAGGAAGGCAGGCTCCACTAACTGATAGCCGCTCCCATGGCAGCTGTCTAGGGCACTCCGTTGTTCATTCTTCTTTATCTGTCATCTAGAGAATTTTGGATGGGAAGGGAATATGTGTTGCAGAGAGGATTGGTGGCTGTTGTCTATTTCAAAAGAGTCTATTTTAAAAAACCAGGAAGTTTATAAACAAGGACAATTTTATGGTAAGTCACATTTCTTTCTTAGGCAAATAGAGAGATAGCTGGAGTCTAAGTTCCAGTTGATTTTCTCAAGTTGTCACTGTAGATGTTGACATCGGAAGGAATTGGTCTCCAAATGACATATTATCAGAAGATCAAACCTATTTTCTTCTTATATTGCATTTTCTCCCCAATGGCCTTGTACTTTTTATATCAGAACACTGAGTTCTGATTTTTTTTTCTAAGTATCTTTCTATTTGCAATGATCTTTTCCTAATGAGTTTCTCCCAGAAAAAGTTGGAAATGAGGGTATTTCCAAATTTTCTGAATATTCCTATTTTAAATGTAAAAATCTAAAAAAAATAGTACTTGTGTTAAACATTCAGACTGATAACTTCAGGTGTGGTAGGATTATAAGGTTATTTTTTAAACCAATTGTCTGATACAGTGATTTACCTTATTCTTTATTATTAAAAGATGATGGTTATTAAGTTTAGTTAAGATCAAATTGGAAACTAGGTAAATGCATAAATTAACTTGACAACAGATAGTTAGTACTTTATAATTGCCTTACCCAATTCACAGTCAAAATATGCTGATTGTTTAATTTTTATTTCATTTCATTAAAATGTTCAAAGATACTATCACATCACATTCATACAAATCAGCTGTTTCACAGCTACCACACTGTGAGATTGATCAATGATTGCAAACTAAAAATGTTCTCAACTTAATGTTTCCATTCATTTGTGTCTTTATTCTTACTTTTCATTTCTCTTCTGAACAACAGAATGACCAAAGGGATAAATCACTATCTAATTCCTACTAAAATATTTAGGATTAAGAAGATGGTATTAGCAAAATTCCTTTTTCATAAGTACCATAATTTGAAATTCTTGTGTTGCTAGTAGTATGTTTGATATCATACTCTGTCCTCTTCTGCACTGCTTTAGTTTGCTTGTGACTAATAAATTGTGGTGGTAGGAAAACACAAACACCTCCTTTGAAAACTTTCCATTCTGAGATTTCAGAATAGAATTCCTGATTTGGGGTTCTGTATGAGGTAAAGTGGTTGATTGAATCTCTCTGTAAAATAATTTTATACCAAAAAATCAATCACATTTCCTTCTGAATAATTTAATTTACATTTTTTGGTCCAAAACATTTCAGAAGTTAAGCTATGATAATGGAGGGAATTTACATTGTGTTCTATATCTGTAATCTAATTGTTCATAATATTTTTGGTGGGGGGAGGTCTTTTCCTTCTCTAGTTTTGAGATTGGTTATCCAGCGGTGCTTCAAGTTTGTGTTGATGTAGACTTCCTAAATTCTGGCTTAGGTCATTTGATTTTTATTCATCTTAGAAAAATCCATGGTTTTTAGGGAGTTCATAAACACACAACTATTCACTTTGATGTGAATCATACTGTGTTTCCTTATTTCCAAACTGCAGGGGGCAGAGGGCTCATGATAAATGACACATTTTCTTAAATCCCTACCTATTCTGCAGTTTCTTCTTCATGATTGGAGAACTAGAGAAAGAATATAGCCCACTGTGGTCTTTTGCTTTATAGGCATCATTCATATAATAACCAAATTCACACATCTGGCATTTTCTTTCTGAGCACAAAAAGAGTCACTTCTACAAAAAAGTTGAAAAATAAATATTATAATCAGTGAAGCATCATAAATAACTTTTATGTCTAAATCAAGCTATTAAATGCTTTTTTATTTTTTAAGTAGATAGGGGAATAAAATAGCTTCACAGTTCACAAAGTGGTATACTATTACTGCCTGCTGTGCCCACGAATTATGCCAGCTTTTTACACTCATGAAGTAAAAGCGGATTAGAGCTGTGATCAATGTATTATCCTATATTTCTCATTGTGCATTATATTTCCTTTTTGAGAACCTTTGTAGACTAAATGCCTACTAATGACATAATTACAATTGTTTGTCACCACCATAATGTGTGATTTCCTATCTCATCATGAAGATGTAAGTTAGATAAAGGAGGAGTTTTGGCAGGAAGACAAAGTGCCGTGATTTATTAAAGACCAGATGTGGTGGTTAAAAGCTTTTCTACAGAAGGCTCAATTGAGTGATGGAAATAGGAACGAGGAGTTCTGTACACCACACTCAGTGGTTCTTGGGGTGACTGACATAGTTGCTCATAGGGGCATGACAAATCAGCTACATGTTTTATTGTGTACACTTTTTACCTTGGAATTTAAGCAGGGGAAGATAGTTAGCTTATACCCAGAAAATAAATGTTTAAAGAAAAATGATAGGATGGAGCGTGATGGATATATTCAATTCACTCTCTGCATTTTAGAAGAAAACTAAAATAACTCGTGAGCATTTTGAGTTTTGAGGAGGGAAAATCCCAGTGCTAGAAAAAGAGAGGTTAATATGAGAATTCAAAGAAATCAAAAGCAAGTGGAGACAAGATATTACTTAAGCACTGTTGACATACATATTGCACACATAGACTTGACATATATACAATTAGATTAGATGGCTGCTTCCGAGGAAAGGAGCACAATTTCTGGTTTTAGTATTATTTGCACACACAAAGCTATGTTAAAATAATATTAAGACCCTGAAGTGATAGAAGCTAAGAGTTCTTCTGTGAAAGGGTTATCAAGTTCTTGGAAGAAAAAGAAAAAAATATATTTATCTTTTTGGGTGACTTTCTCTGGGTATAAAATGTTAGATTTAGACTGAGGAGAGCTACATGTAGGTCTGTACTTTTAGAAGGAATTTTACTGCAGGGGTAAACTTAGACATATGAATGAATGAATGAATGAATGAATGAAGTGGGTGAATAAGGAAATATTAAGTACTTGCTACGTGTAAAAGGTATGCTAAGATATAAATAGAAAACAGGGACTATCCCTGCCCTCAAGAAGCTTACTTTCTAAGAGGTGTAATTACTATATATGGGAGGTTTTCAGCTGCAAATCTGAAAGAAAAGGCCTACTTAGAGTGAGGTAGCAAAGCTGACTTGTACCATACCTTGAGCATTCATTTTTTAAAAAAGGAATTAGAAGATACATTCTTCGATTTTACTCTTCAGTTTTCTTAGATATTAACCCCTTTGGATCGATGGTTGATATTTAACATTTCAGTATTCGTGTGGTGAAACTACTTTTTAAAAGCCCAGATATTTGCATTCAAATATTGTCTCTGAATAACTTTAACTGATTCAATTTTGTAAATCTTCCCAAACTGTAAGTGTTTATTCACAAACTTTCTGGAGCCCAAAATGTAGTTTAAAGTTAGATTGTGGCCAGTGGTGGTATTTCTTTTACATACCATTTGTGTCCTAATTACTCTCCCCATAATTCCATTAGCCATAACTAGATAACATAGACTGAAAAGGTGATAGCAGATATATTCATAATGGGAATCAAAGTTAAAAAAGACATGCCTTCATACTTGAATATCTTTTTTATAAAATTAAACAATATATAATAATATGGATCAGATACCTAATCTCTATTAATAGCAGAGAAATATCGTAAGGTACAAGATTTCAAGGAAAAAAAGACTCAATGTTTTATTTCTGTTTCTGCAATCATTTGTAATTCATCAATAACTAATTTGAGGTTTACCTTATTTAAACTCATTCTCCATTACATTGCTTTTGGCCTATTCATAGCTGACTTGTTGCAAATTACTTGAGTTAGAGTTTGGTGTGTATAAGTATTATTAATTATTGTCTCATGTATGCCTGTTTTTTTTTCTCTTTTCTCATTCCATTAAAGTTGTTAGACCCCTTTTCAGGGCCACAATAAGCATACCCTTCTTCTTTGACCTGCCTTTTTCATTAAAACAAAACAAAACAAAACTCTTAGGTTTCAGTCATTTAAAAGTGATCAGGAATTTTAGTTATTGGGCTGAAGCCTAAGCTGAAATTCTCTGCTCATTGGATTCTGACAGTGCTGCAGCTTGAGGTGGTCTTCTTCATTTCTACTTCTTTTGATGAACCCTTACATAAAATTGACTGGATTTAAGTAAACCCTGCACATCATAACCCTCTTCTGACTCCCAACAGTTTTTAGCTATTTCTTATGGGTGTTTTCCAAAAACTTAACCAAGCCTTTTTACTACTTCACATTCAAGAATAATATCTAATGGGTCAGAACAAGTTCTTAGCACAGTATATTCCTTGTGTATCAGAATTATTCATGACATTTTATCTCTTTATAATCAATATTGAAAGAGGTATAACTATTGGTAGCTAACAGGATGTGAGGGAATGATCCTGGAAGTGTTTTTGCCCTGCTTTTAATTTCAAGCAAAAAGTATAACTAGATCTATACTCAATCAGTGAACTAATGATTTTAAGCAATGATCTGCATAGTTTTTTTGCCCAAATTCTCTCGTATTGTGTTAAAATATGTTTTGCTGTCATTTTTCTAGAATGTGTTGGATTTTCTAGGACCAATTATTGGGCATGAATGTCTGTCATGCAAGTTAAAGGTTGACGAGGTGGAGTAAGTTGCTGATGGCTCTAATCACTAAGCATTACTGATAGATAGGGATGGAGTATAGGTGCTGTAGGTATACTTTGTATATGCAGCGCTGGATGGGAGGTTGGACAGTTACCTATGATTTGAAGCCAGGGAAAACTACAGTGGGTTCTGAGAGAAAGGAGGAGCAGATCAGTTAGAAGATAACATAAAGCAAAGCCAAATTCCTTGCCAGTAGATAGATTAGTATCTAGGTGACACAGTGGATTGAGCACTGAGCTTGAAATCAGAAAGACTCATCGTCATGAGTTCAAATCCAGCCTCAGATACTTACTAGTTGTATGACCCTGGGAAAGTCACTTAACCCTGTTTGCCTCAGTTTCCTCATCTGGAAAATGAACTGGAGAAGGAAATGGCAAACTACTCTAGTATCTTTACCAAGAAAACCAGAAAAAGGGGTACTGCAGAGTCAAAAACGACTGAAATCGCACAACAACAAATATACAGCTAGTCATTTGTGGGAAATGTCAGCAAGCTTGGTCAACAGATAAGCAGGGAACAGGAGGACAGGCCTCTCGAGGTAAGAAACAAGAGTTGGATGCCCTGAATAAAGAAAGTCATGTAATAGAATCTTTTTATCCAGAGTATTGAACATTAGCCAAGTTTAGGGAATCTTGGAGTCTATTTTATTTTAGTCATCTAAATTTTTAAAAATGGGTGTATATGAAAGACATAGGCTAATTCACACCTAGATAGAAAGTCTTTAGGGAGGCAGGGAATGGAGCCCTTACAATATTATTCACATAATTGCTTTAATTTTTCAATTGATGAATCTTACATATGAATGAAATTAAAATAGCAAGTTTAGTATGTTTGATAGCAAAATCTTGAAGGTATTTTATAAATATTAATTTTACTTCCTTATCAAATGTCATAAATCATTACTTGCATAAAAGAAATTTTTAAAAAGAGGCAGTGTTTATCTTATTCCTCCAAAGAATCTCTGATGGTTGATTACTATACATGAACCAATCACACTCCGATCACATTTGGGATGTTGGAGCAAATACCTCCCCAGTGAAATCTCTGGTCTCCTAACTCCTATCAGAATGGTTTTGAGAGAAGGCCCTCTAAAATGAATGTTTAGGTTTAAAAATGTTTCTCTTATACAGATATAACATATAGCCTTTAATGGAGTCATACTTGGTGCTTAAAAAAATATCTTACCCTTAAATCAATAGCTGCTATTAGTATTTGAGATTCCTTTGCATCAGATCTTAGGTTGGTATGCAAAAATGATGCCATATTTTGCTTCCTCAGCAAGACCTTTGCCCCTTTGTTGGGCTGCTGACTCTCAAGCAAGACTTGTCTTTGATTTTGCCATTTCTGAGGCAAGCACAGACAAGAACAAGATTCCAGGCCAGTAGCCCATTACTGTTGTCTTAGTAAGCTACTCAGAAACTCTGGCTACAGCAGAATAAAGTAGATCCAACACTGTCTCAGGGAAATGTCATACTAGATTGGATTACTTTTACCTTGAAGAAATTATCATCTTTTATCGTCAGAACCAATAATGTCCTTAAAATAGATTCTTTCTGGTCTAGCCATGACCTTTAAATCAGATTTTTAAAAATTATGTTATCCCTGTTTAATTGGTTTTCTTTCATGTTTAAATCATTTATTAATATCACTTCATTTGTTTTGCTGGATTGTCTTCCAAAATTTGAGGAAGCCATTTAGAATAAAAGACATAGATAGGGTAACTGGAACATTGGTGGGAGAGAGCGCCTGGACATGGTGGTCAGATGAGTGAGGGGGAAGAAGCTATCCAGGAGGGCTAGATGGATGAAAGAAGGCCATGAGATAGAAAATGATCATATCTTAACCAGAATGTGCAATCACTGCCTAGTGTTCGTTACACAGTATTCTTTTGAGTTGTCTTGCTTTTTAAAGGGAGCTTTCAGTACAACTCTGGTTGAACCGTATGGCAGTCCACTCAGGACCAAAAAGTAAGAAGACTTTTTAAAAAGACCAGGTAGCAACAGCGTAATGGAAAGAATCAGAAGACATTTAACATGGGGTTGAGGGCAGTATGGTGTGGTGGGGATAGAGAGCTCATTTTACAGTTAGGAGGACCTAGGTTCAAAGCTCCCCTCTGACCCATATTGGCTCTGGGGCCTTGGGGCCCCAGTTTTACCTCCCAGTGGCCTGAGACAATTTCTAAGGCTCTAAATTGTAGAACAGCCTTTGATCTTCAATGGGGGTGGCTGGAGTGGGGGAGAGAGAAAGGGAAGAGAAGTTTCCCAGGACATTCCAATGTAGATGAAATGAAAATGATAGACTTAGTCACTCTACCCTCATCCCTTCCCCCCAAAATAGCCATTTACTAAGTGTGCCAGGCATGGGGATGATGTACCAGCCTAATTTGTTTTGATAGGAAAGTGGCTTGTAAACCTTTTAAGTTCCTTAGAAATGTGAATTAATTTAATTATTTTAAATATTTTAAAGATGTTCTTTGAAAATTACCTAGAGCCCTTAAATAACAAATTTATAATTGAAGGTGAAGAAAAAATTTAGTCACAGAAGAAAGTGAATAAGCAGCAACAGATAATCTTTGAACGATGTAAGACTTAAGGCACTTTTTAATTTAAGGTCAAGGAGGTTTGCTCCAAAGAGAGGTACAGAGAGATACAGATTCTTCCAGGGCTTCTGGGCCAGGCTTATTCAGATGTCATATATTTCCACTTGACATTAGAGTGAGTTGTTTTAGTCCACAGAAGTTGCCCGAAATGAACTTAGAAGGCTATGTTGATGATCAGCCAGACTTATGGCTCTTTGAGGCATAGGTATGTGGTTCGATTCAGCAGTGTATAAAGGTGCCTTAGTAGTCTTTTCTTGGGTTACTAAGACTTTATTGCCAACTTTGGGGAAATTTAACATGGTGCTTAGAAATCATTTTTGAGTTTTACTAGAAAACTTATTAGCAATGGCCTTCCATTATTTTAGCCATGACCTTGCAGATTGATTGTGTCATCTTGGAAAGATTTTTTTAAAGCAGAATTTTATTTTAACACCAGTTTTTATAGATCAAAGTAATACCAGTTATCTAATTAGCATCCATTGTGTAAATGTGTGTGAGATTAGATGGGGCAAGAGTTTATGAAATTACAAATTGTGACATTTTATGAGGTTTTTTTTATCATGAGTCTTAGGCAGTCGCCATTACTTAACAGCCTGAAATGTGGACTTAGACATTACATCATATAAAAACCAGGACACAGAAATGAGGATCAATTTTTGATTATAATGAAGTTTTAATATGAGGCATTTCTGTAAATGTGTCATGAATATGAGTCACGTATTTCATACCAAGCCTGACCTATTATGACTATGATTCTGTATCAAGAGGTTTTCATATGTGTCCTAAAGCAGTTCTTTGGTTTAAAATGATTCATACTCTGATCTCCTTTTATGTTTTATAATTAAATAAGAAAATATTGCTTATACCTACATTTTTACTATTCCTGTGCATATTATAATTATTTCCTTAATTTCACCCATAAAAATAGTCCATTTCTTCATTAGTAAATTACAAGGATATCTCAACAAAAAAAATTAGTTTCATGGTGGCTTCCCATCCCTAATAGGAATTTCAGTTTGGGATTTTCTCATTTCTTCCATTTGTTCCTTTTGTAGAATGTGAAGATACTTTCTACGTAAATTAATCCCTTCAAAGAAGCAAAATAACTTCCTTTACAGAAAGGGTTATTAGAGTCTTATTCTTTATAATCTTAAATACCACTTCTGTTAGCCTGAACAATACATGAAAAAATTACACTAGTTAAAAAAGAATGATTACCAACCAAGGCCAAGTATGTTACAATTATATGTTCGTGGAAAAGTGAGGTTTCTACTGGGAAAAGCGTGATACGGATTCTCATGAAATTTTCAAAGTTTAAGTATTTTTGTAAATTAGGTTGCTCCTAGTTAAACAGGTGGCTTTAAAGGCTGGTTTCGCTGTTGTTTTAATCATAGTTTAGTTACCATGGAGAAATATGCAAGTTAGCATTTATACACAGAAGTGAAATTTATGCTGCATAGATAATAGCCTAAATTTAGCTTGACTTAAGTTTACCACTTCCTTTTTTTTAAAAAAAAATATATGTGTGTATATATGTAACATTTATCTATTAAAAAGTTAATTTCTTTAAATTCTAATGATACACATCTAGAGAATTTCTTTTTTTAGCATCAATGAGCAGTTTTGTCAATATGACCTCTCATTGTGTTTAGAATAATAGAACATATTACGTTTGCTTTGTTCTGATTGTGCTTCTCTTAGGTTTCACAAAAGACTTTGCTAAGTTTAAGTCAATTATGTGGTGTAAAATGATGTTTGGACACTTTGCATCTTAATTACGTGAAAAGTACTATTATTTTGTAAAGAAAATCTTAGCAAAATGTGCAGTGGTGATAGGACCAATCTGTTTTAGAGCCCAAGTATGGTTTTGATTAGCATTCAGACATTCGTCTAAATTTTTTTTTTGGAGACAGGGTCTTAATAGTGAACTACTCTTAGTTAATTAACCATTAGTTGGGTAACACATTTTCAGTCTAAATTGATCTTTGCTTTGTGGAATCCAGGATTTGTGAGCTGACGTTGCTACCATTCATTTTCCTGGTACCTTAGAGCGGAGGGCTAAGTTTTCAAGGACAAATGTAGTAAAAGTAGCGTGATCCAACATGAGGTCCCCCAGCACAGAGAGAGCAGCAGATCCCTTTCAACACCAGCTGTTCTCACAGATATAGATTGCTGCAGTGAAATTTTCTTAATATAATTCAGAAAGCTCTAGAGAATTCTCCTAAACAACTGTGCCAACAAGGAAAATGTTGAATTTTTCATCAGCTGCCCAATGCGGAGAGTTAGTGGGCAATCCGTTCATTCATGACCAGATGTTCAGTGGAGTAACACTCTGCAGTTAACTTGAACCTTGTGGCCTGTTTACCATTGGTTGCAAGGACATTGGCAACAACCTGGCATTAGAGAATTGTGCCCTGAAAAAAGTGAAAGACTGGAGTGTGTGTGTCTGTGGCTTCCTGGTTTTCACCAGCGACCAGACAAGGTAGGGAGTGATGAAAGAAAGGAAAGGACACACCATCAATCATCACGGAGGCATGGAGAAAGTCCCTCTCCTTTACTCTAAGATTTTGTCTTTGGGGAGTAGTTGGCCAAATTCGTGCTCTCTTTTATTTAGGAAGAAAGGTGATCTTTGTTTAGTTTGACAGGTTTTAAACTTGGGTGTAAACCATAAAACTTTTTGGTGCGGAGGGGGAAAGGGCGGGAGGGGAAAAAGAGGTTTCTAATTTTAAGCTACAGGAAGCCAGTTACTTGGCTCTCAGTATTTCAACCCAACTGGGTTCATTCTGGAATTGTAAATATGTGAATTCTCGCTTTAGGTAAACTACATTATAATACTTGGATAATATTTAGAGATGTCACTTGCAGATTCACAATTTCTTTCATATACATTTTTTGTGCTCATGCCATTTTAGTGTGTTGTATTAGGCACTAGTGTGCAGAAAAGAAAATTATATTGAGTAGGAGTTTTTGAATAAGCAATATGATTTTCTACTTTGAAAAGGATCCTTCCCCTAAAATGATTAACTGTGTTTGATTCTGGGTGTGCCAGCTGGCTAGGAAAGGCAAGGCAGGGTTTGATAACATGTAGTTTTTCTCAGATGGAGGGATCTTGAATTCCTGCCTGCATGGTATTGCACAATAATTTAACTCTTGATTTCAAAGCAGGATGGGGAAATGAAACTAGAAATCCTTCATATTTTTGCTGTTTTAACTTGAGGCAAGAACTGTGTGCTAAATGGAAAAGAATGTTACTCTTTATTTTAATTTTTTGAAAGGAAAGATGAACTAATAGCCAGCCCTGAATAAACTTTTTCTGAGCTATTTAGAGAATTGTGTTTTTTTTTCCTTTTCCTATAGAATTCTTTTGCTGCATACTCTTACTTTCTTACGCCCAATGGTGGAAATGAGACACAAAGCTAAATACCAGGTTCTTTTAAAGCAAATCCTTACCAGTGATGCTGTTTGCTTTGGCAGCGCTTTCTGGCTCAGGTTTACAAGGTTGCAATGAACCCTCCCTTTGCATTTCCTGCTTATGGAGAAATCGCGTTGAGTGTTGTTTGGAGATATGGAAATTCTTCGTTAGCACAGTTGTGAACCTGAGCTTGACTGGCCCTCACAATCATATTCAATGAGCTTATTGCATTTTTTCCTTCTCCTGAAAAGTCCCTTGGTTTATTGACTTGGAAAAATGAGGTGGAAATTACAGTCGATAAGGCATGATGGCTTTTGGTGGGAGGTGAAAAAATCGTATTGTTTTCATTGATGCTAACTTGCTGATAGAAAAATGAGACCCAGTTTACAGTAGCTCTGACATTACAGTTACCTTTATTCAGTGTGCTCCAGCTGCATCGAGCCCTCAGGAAACCGTCCCCATGCACACAGTTTGTTCTTGGGTGTGAAAGCAAACAGTATTTGAGTTGGCAGTAACTTCCCTTTCAGAGGACTTTGCTGCCTCGGCAAGAAACCACAGCATGAGCTTTCTGCTGTTGAATGTTTCCACTGGCAGGATGGCCTTTTTCCACATTTCCTTGGTTTAAGGAAACAGATTTTTGAACTTTTTTTAAGACAAAATGCCAACATTTAACAGCTGGAGTTAGTATATAATTTATGGTTTTCACTTTATGCTCTTTCGGATGTATAAAAATTAAAAATCTGCAATTATTTTTAAATTATGCAGGTTATTGCAAAAAAGAGTGATTAAAAATAGATCTTCTGTTATGAGGGATTCAAGAAAGTCATTGTTACCTAAACAGTTATTCTCAATTATTCTATCTTTAATGGTTTTTAATTGTTATAATTTACTCATATTCTATTCCGTCTATCATAGGAGATGTTTCTGAAAGCCCTTTGTTTTTTCTTTCTTTTTTTTTTTTTCTGGGAGTAACACGTAAGAGTTTGCGCACTTAAATGACTTAGTTTTTTTTTTTCGTGGAAAAAAAATTTTCCCTAACATTTTAGCTTGTTAAACCATACTTTAGATAACTCTCCTTGCTATAGCAATTCCTTCTGGAAAGTCTTAACTGGGTATGGGCTAAGTTATTTCAGACCTGCAGACTGTCAAGATGATATTTTTTATCAACAGAAACCTGTAGACCTCCCAGTGAAGATGTCCAGGCAGCTAGTAGATTCCATAGATATCCCCTTGGAATAGCTCTCTTTTCCCTTTCCTTTTCAGTGAAATTTATATTCCTCACCAGATTTTTTAGCATGCATCGCATTAGCCAGAAGCCTTAGATCCCACCCTCTTTAAGAATTAGAATCTTCTAGAATCAGGAAATCTATTATAAAGTTTTCCAGTGAGTTAGATTCACCATTGAGTTTTAGATTAATTTTTTCCCTGTTGATATGGGTCCTCATGACTTGTTTTGTTAATCTCTGCTAAACTGACTGTTGTTCAGACTCTGAGAAAACAGTTGTCTAGGTATAGAAAAAGCCATATCTTCCTGAAATGGGTTTCACCACAATAATTTTTTGCGTTCCCAATGTCACTGGAAAACAAACTAGGACATGAAAGTGTCACTCTAGTTGATACTCTGTGTTGATATAAAGAACACTTAATCTATATGTGAGATTTAGGGAGTGGAGTGAAGGAGGGGAATTAGTGATGATGAACAGCTGAGTCCAAAATATTTCTTTTCTTTTCAAAGACAGTAGCCATTAATCATTTTTATCTGCTGGACTTGTAGACTTGATTGGATTTATTAAGTATGCTACGTGTTTATGGCATTTTTATTATATGTTGTTAATTTGTCTTAACTGCCATCCCATTTTTTGTTGTTGTGAGGACCCTTGAAAGCAAGTGGCAGCTCTTAGCTTTGGTTTCAATGAATATAATTATACTTTAAAATATAAATCTAATCTAATCTATTTCTGTATTTACATATAGGAATATCCCTGTACATTTTTGATCTCAACAACATATATGCAAAAAACATGATAGTCTGTAGTCAGTACTAAACCAGTGTTAGGATTGTGATGGTGCATTTGCTATGAAATCCCTCTGCATTTTCATATTTTAAGATACTTGTGAATCAGTGCTATCGTTTCCCATTTACAAAAGAACTTCTCCTTAAACATGGAAGAGGAAAGTGTTCTCATTATGAATGACTCCATTAGTTTAAAGCTGGTTCTTTAACAGAAGTAGGCATCTAAAATTGGGAAGTTGGAGAAATAACACAGAACCCAAAGGATTCAGGATTGATTCACATGGCATCAAAGCAGCCAGGTGAAGAAGGGATCAATTGGTTGGATCCTCGACTCTGGCCATGTTCTATCACATAGCCGGTTTGATAAGCCTTCACATCAGTTGATTCGTCGAGTGCCATACCACAGATGTCTGAATTTCATTGGGTAAAATTAATCTATCTCCTTTGGAATGAATACAGTGTGAGAAAATGTTGTTATTCTAGAGAGACTGAGGTTGAAATTCTGTTTCTGATCTTTATTAATTGTGTAAACACAGGCAAACCATTTAACTTTACCCAACCTCAGTTTCTTTATCTGTAAAATGGGGATATTAATACCTAGTATACTTCTCTCACAGAGTTGTGAGGATCAAATTATCTATCCTACCTATGTAAAAACACTTTGCAAACTCTGAAGTCTTATATAAATTGAATTATCATCATCATCATCATCATCATCATCATCATCATCATCACCACCAGCATTATTATTATTACTGTGTCATTCGTTTGGATTAAGTACTGAATCTAACCAATGATTTATTCGTTCTGTCAACCTGCTTATGTTACCAACTTTTCAGCAGTTTTCTAGATAGCGTTTAGGCGTGTTGAAATAAATTGAAACTGGATTAAACAACTCTTTTTTTAAAAAAAAAATCTTGCAGCATGCACATATGAGTACTTAATAAATGCTATGTGGCTATTGTAGAATTGTGGTTATGAGATTATCACGTATAATAATCACTGACATATATCATTTAAAGAACTGATATACAGCTGGCATTTCATTTATAAGAATGTTAAATGTTTTTGTAAAAGAAACCCCATCCATTGAATGAAACTGAGTACAATATGAGCAATTTGAGACACTCGGGAATGAGACTGGTTCACTGCTAGATCCTGATCGTGATTTCTTATGTTAGTGTCTCTTGAAGTCTGACTTTAAAAAAAAAGCATCCACATTGACTGGTAGTTTTAGGATTGAAATCATTAATTCTTTGTTACATTAAATGAACGATCCGTTTAATTCTACAGACTTCCTCTAACAATAAAGATGGACTGTAGCTCTTTAATTTGTATTTTTGGAGAATTGTATGGAGCTCTTATTTGTCCAGGGTCAAAGAGACCTGTTGTTCAGTCATTTTTTAGTCATGTCCAACTCTTTATGACCCCATTGGGAGTTTTTGTGGCAAAGATACTAGAGGGGTTTGCCATTCCTTCTCCAGCTCATTGTACAGATGGGAAAACTGAGGCAAACAGGGTTAAATGACTGGCCCAGGGAAACACAGTTAATAAGTGCATGAGACAGATTTAAACTCATAAATATGACTCTTCCTGACTCCAGGCCTGGTGCTCCATCCACTGCACCCCCTAGCTGCCCCATAGACCTATGCATTACCTATTGATTAGGTTTCTGCCAGTTTGAAATAAATATCCTTGGTAGGTGGAGTATCCATACAAGATGTTTACTATAGTGATAGAATCACATCTGGTACAAAATAAAAACAAAATATTTAACTCATTCTATAGTCAATCCATATTATAATTATGGTGATGAGATAAAGTGAATGCCTGAGTTATCAACTTTCTTTATCACAATGAAGGATACAAGAGACTACTTCCGTCTTCTCAAGCAGATTAGCACCTGTTCTACAATATTAGAGAATTACCTGGTGCCCTAAAAAGTTAAGTGATCTATCCTGGGTCACACAGATAGTATGGTAGAGGCAAGACTTTAACTCAAGTCTGAGACCAGGTGTCTGTCTATCCCTATACCATGCTACCTGTGTTAAGTGAAGGTTAGATGGCAAGGCTGAGAGTGAGGAAGACCCCGGGTTCAAGTCCTGACTTTGATACCAACTAGATATGATGACCATGGGGAAGCTGCTAAACTCTCCATGTCCTTGGCCACTATCTAAGACTACCACTTTAGGGTGAGTTGCTGATCTACACTATGGTGAATATCATTTTTGCACTTGGAGTTCCTATGCTCTACAGCCGTCCATTTCCAGTCTTAATGCAACACCATCTATGGAGCCAAGTAAAGAACAGTCTTTCTTCTGCAGCTGGTAGGCTATCAATGTGGTTTTTTCCTCCCTGTCTCCTGGCAGCGGCAGCAGCTGCTAATGAATTAATGAAAGTGGTGGGAGGATGAGACCGGGCCTGGTCATTAGTCAGTCGGGAGGTGAATTAGCACTTATTAAGCACTGACTGTGTTCCTGGCACTGTGTGAATGGCTGGGGCCACACAGACATACAAATTGAAACACAACAGAATGCAACAAAAATCAATGCTTGCTCTCAAGGAGCTCACAATTTAATGGGATAGACAATGTATATTGGCAGCTATTTTTGAAGCAGATTGGGAAAGGTAGCTAGCCTGGGAAAGCAGTAGGGAGATTGGAGTTGACCTATAATGTATACTGAAAGGAACCAATGAAAACATGAATTAAATGTGCGTGCACACACACATACACACACAGACTGCAAATTGACCTATGTCACTCTTGTGACATAGGAAGACAGAATCTGTTTTATTGGGAGGTGATTTACATCAGAGCTTCTCAGTATTTACTGGGAAGTAAATAGTTACTATTTTTTAGTATTTGCTATTCTAGCATTATCTTGGGACAGCTAGGTGCTACAGCGAATAGAGCGCTGGAACTAAAGCCGGGAACACCTGAGTTCAAATCCGGCTTCAGAAGCTTCCTAGCTGTGTGACCCTGGGCAAGTCACTTAATACTGTTTGCCTCAGTTTCCTCATCTTTAAAATGAGCTGGAGAAGGAAATGGCAAACCCCTCCAGTATCTCTACCAAAAAAAAATCCTAAGTGGGGTCATGAAGAGTAGAATGTGACCAAAATACCTGAACAATGACAAGCATTATCTTATGAAACATAGGCCACATAAAGATGTAAGTAGTGTCATCAGTACAGGGTTCTCATTTTGAATAAAATACTGCTCCCTCTCTTTTCCAGAAGTTCTTATGGTGAAATGTATCTGGAAAGCGCTATTTTTCCATTGTTATTTTCATAGAAGGGTTTCAGATTTTTGAGTTTGGTGGTTTTAAAAATTCTTCCCTTCCCAATCTTCTTAATTCCCAAATGATAATTGAGAGGGATACAGTGTTCAGAAACAAAAGTTTGCATTATTTTAGGTATTTCCACCCGGGGAGAATGAAACAGTGTTTTTGTGCTAACTCTATAGTCTCCTTACCAAACAGCTATGACCAGAACTATTTTTTTCAAGCTATTGTCAAGTGACTTCATCCATCAGTAGTACAAAACCCTACCCCTTCACAAAGGGGCCCCTGCCCAATCCTCCTATCCCGTGGTCCCCATTTGGGGGTCTTCATCATTTCAGGAGACCACCTTCCATAGCATATGACAAGGTCCCTGAAATACATTTATGGCCCATCAGTGCCACCTATTGCTCAGGCTGCCACCAATGTGAAATAAATGCCCTTGAAGAGAGCTCAAAGTAGTGACGTCAGTGTCAAGGAAAAAAGAGTGGAGTGACATTATTCACTTCTTCCCACTGGTGGTAAATAAGATCTTTGAGATATTTCCACATACGAGTATCTCCAGTGCTACTATCTATGGAGTATTGGCATTGATAGTTTTTAAAAGTCATCTGTAAATAGTTCTTTCTCAAGTATCCGCCCTTGAAATTAAGTAGACTTGCTATTTGTTGCTCCAGTGTCCTATCTCCGTGCTTTTGTACTGGCTACATCCCCCTTGCCCTTCTTACTTCCATGTCATAGTTTTCCAGGTTTCTTCTAAGTCTCAGCAGAAGTCCCAAATTCTACAAGAGATCTTTCCTCATCCCCTCATCTGCTAGTGTTTTTTTTCCTCTGAGATTGCTCTCCATCAACACTGTATATGTCTTGTTTGAACTTATTTCCATGCTATCTCCTCTGTTAAAATGTATATTCCTTGAGGGCTGAGACTGTTTTTTACCTTTCTTTGTATCCACAGCACTTAGCACAGTGCCTGACACATAGTAGTCTTTTAATAAATGCTTGTTGATTGGTTGATCCAAAAACTCAGTGTTCTCTGCCTCTGACCCTAATCAACCAAAGAAGTTCTAAATGAAAGGCATCATAGACTCCTCCGTTGACCATATAGATTTATGAGAGAGCCATATGGACAGTATTTTAGTGTCCCATCCCATTTTTAATATGAGACCTAGTGGGCAGTACAGGTTTTCCTCCAAATCCCCACTCAAGAAAGATCCTACCAAAGCCAGGACCATCTCTAGTCATCCTGATCTATATCTCGCCATGGGATCTAGATGGCTCCAGGGAAGAAAGTGAGGCTGGTGACTTTGCACAGACCCGCCTCACTTAAATCCAGTTCACTTGAATGTTGTGGCATCACCTCCCTGATGTCATGGTCCTCTTTGAGAATGAAGGACAAAGAACAACCAAAGCTGAACTCGATAGGGATTCTTAACACCTAGCCTGTTGTTCCTGTCCAGTTATGTTTTTTGCATTGTTTACGTATTTTAAAAATGTTATTATTGTGTGAAGTATGACTCAGATAGTAAAAATGGAAGGGTTTGGGGATGTAAAATTAATAATAATATGAACTGATATTCATATGGCATTTTCAAGTTTGCAAAGCATTTATCCCCTATTATCTTGTTTGAGCCTCATGATGACCCTGAGAGGAAGGTAATATAGGTATCATTTCCATTTTACAGATGAGGAAACTGAGGCCCAGAGCTTAAATGACTTGCCTGCAGTCATGTAGCTAGTAAATATAGGAGATAGGATTTAAACCTAGGTCTTCCTGCCTCCAAAACCAACCTTCCATCTACACTGCCATACCAATACTCGCTCAGCTGGAAGCATTTATATTAGCATGCCGTGCTGATTTGTGCCTACTTCCTCTTGCCTCTTTGTAAGAATGGTTCTCGCCACTAGGGCTACGATATGATGACAAGAGGTGTCCTAGCTTTACTTCTGTTTTTGTGGTGATGGATTTGACATAAGATCAAATAAACTTTGGACAAATTCTGGAAAACTTTATATTCACATAAGTGGTACTTTTTCACTTTCCGATTCAATTGTGCAACGAATTATATTTATTACCAGAATCCCCTGAGGCAACTGCAAGCAATGCTAGTTGCAGAAACCCCAAGAAATGATTACCTGCCCAGATAAAATGCAGTCATGAGAGGAAAAAAATGCCTCGTTTTACTAGCCATATTTCTATATTTATCATTCAGCATTTTCAAGGGCTTACTTAGAAATATGGGTAAATTTTAAATTCTACTAGAATTTTTTTGAATATTAATCATATGGAAAGAAAAAATGATGAATTTTAGCACCATTGTGATCATGTCTGTATGACTCAACCACAGTAATTATTGTTACTGGAACCAACCAAAACCAGCTCACTTTGGTGATGGTTGCCGGGGTAGATTGGGATAAAAGAAGGGCTGTGCTGGAGCCAGCTTCGCCTGGAGACAGTTGTGAAATTTTCAGTGTGAGCATTTACCCCTTGGAAATCAGGGAATCAGGAAATGTTATGTATCAGGGCTTGACTGGTTGGTTTTGTTTATTTCTAGACTAAAGAAATGGTAGAGAAAATATTAACACAGATTAAACTTGAAAGTATGTAGTTTGCCTATTTAATTTTTCTTTCCCAGAATGCAGGTGGTTAATCATCTATAGCAAATCCCTCAATAAAAGCCTGGAAAACAAAAAGGCCTTTTCCTGTAAAAAAAAAAAACCACAGAGCAATGTGGCTGTGTCAGTTTCCCCTTCACCCCCGCCATTCCCCACTGAATGTAAGGTCCCTGAAATCAAGGAATATTTAATGTTTGTCATTATATCCCCACTGAGAGCATAGTACCTAGCATACCATAGGTGTTTAATAAATGCTTATTGGTGAATTAATGAGATTGCCTTAAGAGGAGCTGCTGTACTGTCAAGAAAACAAACTGTGGTTTGAGGTACACTTGAAAAAACAAGGTCATTGTTATCATGTCTTTTAATAGTGAAAAACAATGTGCCTACTAAACCAAAGAACATCCTTCAGCATCATATATGTGTAAATATGATGTCAAGGAATGTTCTTTTGTTTGGCAGGCTACTGATCTGTCTCTTCTATATACATATATACATACATATGTATGCATATTTGCATATATACTATATATACACACATATGTACTTGTAAATTCTATTAAGTTCAGAAAAGTTGAAGTCTTAGTATTACATTTGTGTGTACTCACATGTATGTATATGTGAACACTATCATGCATACATATGAATATCTGTATTGTGTACTTCTACACTATATATCAAGCTATCTATACACACATACATAGCAGTACATGCTGTGATCCACTACTACTTGGGAGGCTGAGCTGATGGATAGCTTGATCTTGGGAGTTCTGAACTGTAGTGAGTTAAAGCCAAGAAGGTGTCTTCACTAAGTCCAGTATCAATAGAGTAAGCCCCCTGGGGAATAGGGGCTACTGGGCTGCACAAGGAGGAGTTCAATGACATCAGAAAAAGAATGGCTCAGAGCTCCTGTGCCAGTCAGTTGTGTCATTGGATGTTGTAGTTCAAGCCTGGGTTATAAATGGACATCCAGTATGAGAAACAAATGAAAAAACAAACAACCAGAAGAGCTAATCTGTATCTATCTATATCTCTGTGCTCTATGTGCATGTACATATATATAGTATGTATATACACATATACATATGCATATATATTCTTACACACGTAACTACAGGTATGTGTATGTATACATACATGTATATGAATGTGTGTATTATATGTACATATACATCAAAGTACCTGTCATGTTGGAAAAACCTAAAGAAATGTGTTTTTTAAAACGTTGAACCCAGTAAATATGCAGGAGAAAATTCTTTGAATATTATAGATTAAGCTAAACTCAATTTCCATTGCTGGATATAATCTGTAAAGTGTTGTGAATTGGAATTATTTAGGTTTTGGCTCAAGAAATACATGTTGATAAGAGAACTTAGGATTTAGAGCTGGAAAGGACTTAGAGATCATCTCAGTTAGTAAACATGTATTAAGCATTTGTTATATGCCTGACCCTGTGCTAAGCACTCAAGGGTGGGGAACCTGTGGCCTCAAGGCCCCTTATAGGGCTGCACTTGAAGACCGAGAGGGCCATATGTGGCATTGAAGCTGAAGGTTCCACACCCCTGATGTGGATACAAAGAAAGGCAAAGGACAGTCCTTGCTCCTGAGGAGCTCACAATGTAATGGGATAGAGAATATTTAAACAACTATGTACAAACAAACTCTAGACAAAATAAATTGGAGAAAATCCAAAATAAATTGGAGAGGGAAGGTGCTAGGAAGGAAAAGGTAAAAAGTATCATTTCTCCTAGCTCCTTTTTTTCCCCAGTGAAGAAGTTGGAATGAAGAGACATGACCAAGATCACACAGCTAATTAATTAGCCAAGTCCAGATTCAAACCTCACTTCCCTAATTCCAAATCCAGTGTTCTTTTTACTATACCATAATGGAATTACTGTGACATCATCACATAGTTCTAGACAGAGATAAAGGTTTTAAAAATTAAGGAATAATTATCCAGAACAACCTCCACATTGTATACGTAAAAATCAATAAGCATTTATGTGGGAAAAAACTAAATGTGAGGTAAAATGTTTCTATAATATTATTTGGGATTTTAAAAAGAGGTTATTCAAGAGTTCCACAAAATAATTATTTTTTGCACTTTCAGATCAGAAAAAAACATATTCTTTGAAAGCTTCTTAAAATAAATTTGATTTTTGAAGTTATATCGAGGGCAAACTTTAATATGAACCATGAATCCGTAGAATGGCCTGCTCTCATCATCATATTTTTAAATAGGTAAAGTAGAAGATGTATATTTCCAATAGATAACTCCACATGTCATCATGTTCACATGTTCAGAGGATGTTTAATTTATTCCCCCTTTCCTGCCACCCCCTTCCCATTACCTGAATTTGTCACTTACTTCAGATTACTATATACATAAAGTTTAGGTGATGGTAGAAGTTGGTCAGCTATCATAAGATCAATCAAAGTGTTGGTAGGGAAATTTAAAAATGTAGAGGCGTTGAACCAAAGAAATCTAGGCTTGTCTGTTCTGGTCCTTTATACTTTGAACTCTGGGTACAAAACCACTGAGTTGATTCTTCAGGTCTGGTGACTTTTCAAAAGGATCAAGGAAAATGAATTCATTATGTCTTGTTTCTCACTTTCAGTTTTCCAAAACTAACAAATTAATAGAAATTACAAGAATTTTGTGGTTCATCAGGGATATTTGTCAACATTTTTGTTTTCTTAGATAAGGGATAATTAAGAATCTGAAATTTTCATTTGTGTTCAGCAAACTAGAATTGTATTCTCTACCTCACCTGGTTTAATTTGTTTATTTTTATAGTTAGGCCCTACAATCTTGTTTTTCAGGTTAACTTAATGTCTTTAAATCAACATAACTCAAAACTGCTTTTCTTCTTATTCTGTGTCATTGGTTGTATATAGGGTAGGTTCTTGCTTAACCTTTGTCCTTTTTTGACATTAGTATCATTTCTAAGTGTGAAATTGGAGTATTTTACTTGGAAAAATTATCTCATTTCTTCAAAATGGATCTATCTCAAATATTCCCCTTTGTACTTTTCATTCTTTATTTAGGGATCCTTCCAAGTTCTCAGGTATAGAAACTTTAGAAACTTATTGTCTGAGAGTGAACCTAGAATTTGTTGGATGGATGTTCCTATTTATTTCTCTCTCCAAATTCTGATTTATCCTGACTTAAGTCAGATGTGTGTAGAATTTTTTTTAAAAAATACTTTATTTAAAAAGCCTGTAGATATTTCATTTCATACTTTTAAAATTATTTCTTTCTGATCCTGACTGCTGCTTTTTTCTTTGAATTTATTGCCAGGGAAAAGACCTTTAATTTTTTTAAAATTTAATTCCTTTTTTCTGTTAACAAGGTTCTATTTTCTCTCCCTTACACATCCCCTCATTGGAAAAACAAGAACAAGAACAAAATCTTGGTAACAAATGGGCATAATCAAGCAAAACAAACTTTCTCATTGGCCATATCAAAAAAAATGCATGTCTCTATCTGCACCTTGAATCTATTACTTCTTTGTCAGGATGTGGGTAGCATGCTCTAAAAAAAATAAAATAAATATTATTTTATTTTCAGATCCTCATTTTCTCTCTCCCACCCCCATCTCCAACTGAGAAAACAAGAAAAGCAAAACTGCTGTTACAAACATGTATAGTCAAAGAAAACAAATGCCCATTTTTGGCCATGTCCTTCTTACCCCCCAGAAAATCTCTCAATGTGCCACTCTTAGTCCGTTGCCTTTCTGTCAGGAGGTGGGTAGTAGCAGGTATCTTCATTAGTTCTCTGGAATTGTGTTTGGTCACTATATTGATTGGAGTTCTTAAGTCTTTCCAAATAATTTGTCTTTACAAAATTGTTAATTATATTAATTGTTCTCCTGGTTCTGCTCATCTGATTCTGCATTAGTTCATAGAAGTCCTCCCAGGTTTCTCTGAAACCATCCCTTTAATCGTTTTTAAAATAGCACAATTGTATTCCTTTATGTTCACATACCATGATTTGTTCATCTCATTCATCAGTGGGTGATAGGTACCCACTTGGTTTTCAGTTGGTTTGCCACCTCAATAAGAGTGACTATAAATACTTTTATACATCAGGGTCCTGAAAAGAGATTCCAGACCCTGCGTTTTGTTACATGATAACTGATCATAAGATAAGGCTAGTGTGACCATTCCATTCCATAATCTATCCCATGGATGTCTAGAAGCTCTTTTCAGGAGATCCCTTAAGAGGTGCCATTTTCCCCTATCCCTTCAGTTGAAAAATCCTTTGTTCTCACTTCTATTGTATCTTTAGCTTTATTTCACAAAAAAAGTTGTTTGAATCACATAAGCATTTTAAGGGGGAAGGGCAGGTATACTGAGTAACAGAGTTCTAGAAAAAGAAGGTGTAGACTTGGGTATGTTTAGGCAGAATCTTAGAACTGGTGTGCTGGGGCTAAACACTTAGCCTCCCCCAGTCCTTTTTCTTCAACTGTAAAAATGAAGAGGTTACACTCAGTGGCTGCTAAGGTCCCTTCCGCCTTTATATCGCTGATGAAAAATCAAAGCAGTTCATCTTATTAATGTGTTTTTACGGAACATGAAAATTCCATAATTCAGCAGATCCATGTGTCTAACTTTACTCTTGGGTCCTCCTGAATTTGAAAATACCAACAAGTGATGCTGTTATTGCCATCAGAATCAAAGAGCTCATCGTAGTACGTGGGTAGAACAAACACAATCCTGCTTCCCTGTAGTTGCTGTCACTCTCTGGCTATCTCAGTTTCAAAGATAACTTCTGTTTATCAATTCCAAGCTGCTCAGAGGTTTGGGGAAATTAGGAAACCACATCACATGGTTACAAGAGAATCTTTACTTTGCATGTATATAAAACTCCTTTGGTTTTTTTTTCATTGACTATGCTACCTTAATGAAAAATCCCACCCCAGAAGACACTGTACCTAGAAATGGTCTTCAACGAAGGCAGACTCATTCCATAAGTTTTCTGATGTGAAAAATGTACACCACTGATATTTGGGGAAAAAAAATTGAACAGTTTGTTGAACAGACGGGTGCTTTAATTATGGTGGTCTAAATTTACACACATTACAGTGGTATTTTGCTACATTAATTACCTTACTTGTCAAGAGTAACAGGTAATTACCACATCAAATCACCCTCATATGGTACATGGAAACATAACTTATTTTAAAGGATACTGTAAACCAAAGTACAACCATACCACATATTTGTCTTTCCGGCACAGATCATCCTCATTCCATTTGCTCCATGGGGAACTAGGCAGCCAACCCTGAGCTCACCTTTTCCCTGCTTATCTCAATACCAGGCAGAGAGCCAGGGAATAGACCTTATCCTTTGGAGAGGGAACTTTTAGTAAAATTTGCAAATATTATATATGCATATTATATATCACACATATGTAAATGTTATTTAGTATTTCTTACTCATAGACCATGTAATTTTGTATAGGGAAACTCTTTTCTCATATTCATTGAAGAGTCACCTTAGAATGCTAGACTTGAAACCAGTAAGACCAGGATTCGAATCTTGTATAAATCATTTATTAGTTGTATGATCCTGGGCAAGGGATTTAACTTTATTTATTCTCTATTTCCTTCTCTGTAAGATGGAAGTAACAAGAACACCTACCCTCTGTGGTTGTTGGGAGACCCAAAGATAATGTGTGTAAAGGGATTTGCAAACCTTAAAATGTTATATAAATGTAACCCAGTATTATCATTGTTACTCTTCGTGCTGCCCACTCATTCCAATCAATACTCATTTCTCTGGCTCCCTGGGAAGTAACATTTTTGCCTCAAATGTTTTGGTGGGTGCAGAATTCCATATTGTCTACACATTAGGTCATTTACCCTTTTCTTCTCTTGTAGGCCAAAGTCAGCCTATGTGATAATCATGTTACAATTCCAATGGAATGCTTCCATTGTAACCATGTAAGTGCTTTGAGAGTATAGAATTTCTATAGCAGGATAAGCAAATATTTCCCTTTTTTCGTTGCTATGGCATAGAAATAAAGAATATGTAATCTTTAAGGTGCGGTGCAGCATATACACAATGATGTAATGTGGGTGTATGATCTCAAAAAAGGTCTGTCCCCTTTTTAGCAAAACACCTGTGACACAGTGTGGTTAGAGTAATGTCCTTACAGACGGGAAGCAGATGAGTCCACTTGACTTAAAAAGCACTTTAGCATCGACTTTCTTCTTTTCACCCAATAGCATGAATGAAGTAGTATAAGAAGTAAGAAGTTTAAGAGTAAAAACCTGCAGACATTTCAGGGCATGCTGGCTAGCAAGCAGGGTGGGCCCTTTGGGGAGGTTGAGTGAGCCACCATGAATATAAGTAGGTCACCATAAACATAATGTTATTTCAGGGGGACTAGCACAGCACCCCTCTTCTATCAGAACTCCCCATATTCTACCTGATATCTATAATACCATCAGAAAAGCTTCCTTCCATTAGTTTAAGGAGTCAGTCTTTATTCAGCTGAAAACTCCAAGAGACATAGTTTTGACCTGTTCTCAGCATCAAACTTTTATCCTTTTGGGGACTGAGTTTCAGATTTTTAAGAGCTGGTTTTGCAAGGGGTAAGTGTAAAGATGTTGGGCAGCACATACTTTGCCAGTACCTGGACAGAAGTTGAAAGGATACGGATTAGGGTTATACAGCCCCTGGATGAGGATGCCTAAATAGCCTCTGAGGTCTCTTCCAACTCCAGATATGTGATCTACAGGGGCACGTCCCACGACGTGTCTGTATAGATAAATGAAGTCAGTGCCCAACCCCATTTACTGGATGCTGTGCACATTTGGGAAGTATTCCATATTTTTATAGACTTGGTAGGTTAGAGGTGCGGGATGAGGCATGCAATTTTCAGATATGATCAGTGTGTTGCTTTGTTGTGCTTGACCATATTATTTAGGAAGGAGAATTATTTGGGAGGGAAGAATCAGTGAGAAATGATAGTTATGCTAAAAAAACTAAACACCATTAATAAAACATTTACAACTAACATGTAAAACAAAGAAACGAAAAAAGAGATTCAGAACCTATGGAGCGAACAGGCCTTAGTGAGGGGAGGGAACCAAGACAGGGACAGCAACAAGAATGACTGAAAATGAACTTTGTCTCAGAGATAGCTGGGTGGTGTGGTGGATAGCATTTGACTAGGAATGAGGAAGATGGCAGTTTTTGTCATCATGCCTTTGATGCTTTCTGGCCCCTTGAGTTTATTTAACATCTTTCAACTTCAGTTTCCTCCTCTGTAAAATGGGAATGGTACTTCATAGGGTTGTTGAGAGTATTAAATGACATCAAAGGTAAATTGCTTTGCCAACCTTAAAGTGCTATGTAAACGTTTTGTTTGTGGTTCAGTTGTTTCAGACTCTTCTTGATCCCATTTGGGGTTTTCTTGGCAAAGATACTGGAGTGATCAGCCATTTCCTTTGCCAGCTCTTTTTACAGATGAGGAAATTGAGGCAAACAGGGTTAAGTGACTTGCCCAGGGTCACACAGCTATTAAGTATCTGATGCCAGATTTGAACTCAGGAAGATGAGTCTTCCTGACTTCAGACCTGGTACTCTATCCACTGTACCATCTAACTGCTCATATAAATGTTAGCTCTTATCATTTGTCTGTTTCACACAGTGCTAAATACAGTAGTCACTTAATAATGGTTTATTGATTGATTGGTTCACAGTGTTGCTTTGGGTAGGCACTGGTTTAAAGACAACCACAATTCCAACTACAAGGGATGGGATACAAATGTTTTGTAACATATTTTTCCATCTTCTCTGGTGTTTGCTGATATTTAAAGTAACTTGACTGTCTTTACAACAATCATGTCCTTTATTGCCAAGGAGATGAAAGATAATAAAAACAATAAGTTTCTCTGGTCTTGGAGACGATGCTGCCTCCTTTTTAGTCATGCTCTTTTCCCTGTGAATTTGGGCAAGCATCTTTAGTGAGAATGAACTGCTTCTTTCTCTCCATTGAAGCAGGAGGGTTTCCTTTCAATTTGGATTGGGGAATCTGGGAATACTTCATGGAGGAGTTGATATTAACTCAGTAAACATGTGATATATTGGCTTGAGCATTATTTCATTTTGGTTTTAGTCACAATTATTTAAATGAAGAAAGGGAACCTCTTAGCCTACAGACGTGGCAATCTACTCTTAGTAAGTTGAAGAAATGGAGTGATTTGCCTCAATTACATTTAAAAACATTTCTTGTAGCTGAGTCTCCTGCATTTGAACCCAAATCCATAGCTTCTTTGCAAGTCAGTAGTATAGCTTTCTGAATGTTAACGCAATGCCTGGCATTCCTCTTCTGTGGCTTGACTATAGGCCAAGGAGCAACCCCAATATGCTGTTTGTGTCCTCCATGATCATTTCTTTGGCTGTTTGGGTGGGAGTGGGTGGAGTGGGAAGGTGCCGGATTCTTTGTGTTCTGTTAGCAGCAGAGTTTTCTCTTTCACCTCGAGATGATGACAGGTGGTAGGTAATAGGTCCAACTGTGCGGGGAGATGATATCCTTCAATGCTGATGAGATTTTTTTCTTGTTAATGTTGCTTGCATTGATGAAAGATGCCTATATCAAAAGGTGGTGGATTGTTCTGTTTGAGGAAAGACAAAAGATCATAGATTTAGACAGATGAAAGTCACATATTTCCCCTCATGGAATTATATACACAAAATTGAATTTTAACTAATTTGGTACTTTCTGATTAGAATGCTTTACAATCATAATTTTTACTTAGAAATTAGTTGATGATAGGTCTATTCTCTAATCCAATTTTATCTAAGGCAGGGGTTATTGTTTTGATGTTTTGATAACTGTACACCAACTTAACTGGTTTTCCTTATAATGTTGTCTTTTATTTCAAGATTTAAAAACATTTTTTTCTTTTTTTAATAGGGAGCCAATGGGGTTTATTGAGTAGAGAAGTAACATGGACAGATCAGCAGTTTAATAAAATCATTTTGGTAACTTTGTGAATAATGGATTAGATTTTTAATAATCTAGGAAAGGGATGATAAGGATCTGCACTAAGATGGAAGCTGTAAAAGTGGAGAGATCTAGTTGGATAGAAGAGATGTTATGGACGTAGAAATAACCTGATTTGGCAACAAAAAGGATAATAGAGAGAGGATGAGAAATTAAGGATGATACCAAAGTAAACCTTTTTTCTGTGAAGGTGTCCAAAGGCTTCACCAGCCATCCAAAGGGGGTACCCATGATGCACACAAAAAATAAGTTACAAATCCTACCTCTAGACAGAATAGAATTTGGATTCTTCAGCTAGTGTTCAGATTATGGTTTAGGCTGAGCATCCATGCCGAAGTCCAACTCTGCCACAGCATTCATGGTCCCTTTCAGATAGCATTATTTTAGGTTGCTAGAATATATAGCATCATCTAAAAACCAGTTCTTAATCCGCATTTTGGCTATGTTCATATAGCCAGGATCACCTAGCTAGGAAGCGTCTGGGCCACATGTGAATTCAGGTCTTTCTAGCTTCTAGTCACTACACCAATCACTGTGGGAGATACACTGCTTAAATTGAGCTTTTTAAGATAAAAAAAAGTCTTTCCCTAAAGTAGACTACTCATGAGGGTCTTTCAATATGGCCAGTTTAGTTTGACACCAGTACAGTTGAATTTTATCCCTAGCTTATTTGATACCATGATTGCAAAGTTCGAGACTTTTAAGAGGCAAGGATGTGGAGAACAGATGGCTAGTGTATTCACGGTCATAGAGGCTAAAGGAATGAAGAGTCCGGGGAGCCATGGGCCTGCTTGACTGGAAAACATTTTCTGAGCCTTCTTAAAAATCCCTCAATTACTCACTGCTATAGTCTCTGAGAGGATAGGGCTGAATGTTAACATCAGAGGGGAGAGGGAGTGACAAAATCTTTGCTCCCGACTACAGGTGTAGGAATCTTGAGGTGTAGCTTTCATCGTTGAAAAACAGATTTCTTTTACACCAGCTTTTAATTTTTTTCCTCTTAGCTTATCTATTCTTTCTCACCCTCTGCTTTCTTTTAGTCTTTATGGATACTTAGGGAGACATTGGTCACAGCACTCTGACCACTGTCTTTGCTAATCCTAGTCTTTGGGGACTGGTGTAAATGGGAACTTGAGAAGTCAGAAAGATGAGCTGACAGGTTCAGAAGGCCCTTCAAGAAATTGAAAAGACCCCCTGTGATTAGATTTTCAAATATTGGAGGTAGTGTTTTGCCAAGTCTGAAGTGGCTTCAGGTTTCCTTACTTCCTGTCACAAAGCTGCCAAATCAAAATTTCTGAGGGATAGGTCTGTCCATGTTGCTCTCTTTCTCAAGAATCCCTGGTCTCACTTTCTTCTTTATATCCTAAGCATCAAACATAGTGCCTGGCATATAGCAAGCTTTTAATTAATGTTTGTTGATTACTTGATTGCTGTATGGTTTTGCTATATATGGATGGACCATTTGAGGTGAATGGTTTTAGTTGACTGCAGGTGGAGTGAGTGAGGAAACTTCCAAGTGAGAGCTCTCCCCTCCCCTTGGACACCAATTGAGTAGCCAAATATTTACCTTACATCCTGTGGGACCATGTGTTTTGTTTATAAGATGCCAGGCAGCATGAGTCTATTAGATTTTTTCAGAGTGAATGCCTCTGTTACTTTTATATTAATTAACGGAGAGAGACAATGAGACACTGATGATTGAAAGAGAGAAGATGAAGTGATAAAGTGTCATTTTGAATAGACATTTCTTTAGTCCATCGAAAACTCCACCAAGGTTGCAGTCCAAAAGCGATCAGACTCCTACTCAAAACTGTGTTATTTCTTCGAAGATGTGAACTATTTAAACTCAATTTATGTGGGGAATCTCATTAAAAATACTTTTCAGTTAAGTTAAATGACCTTTTAAGTTACACTAAAAGTCCTGTTAAAAGTATTTATAAAAATGTAAAAAAAATTGCCAGCTTCAAACAATTATGTCTTAAGCCATCTTATGGGTTCATTGATTACTGTACCATAGCTGATGGAAGATTTATGAAAATGTGTTTGAAAACCCTATATTTTAGTGAGGCAAGTGGAGGAAGTTGGTGGTGGTGAAGGACATTTGTCTTATCAATCCTACTACCAAAGAAAAAGTTAAAATTCCAATAAAACCCCACAGAAACAAAGTGATTTTTTTAAAAAGCCACATCCGAAAAATGGCAAATAAAGGAGCATAGGGTCATGAAGACAGGTAGAATTTTTTATACTAGACTATCTTTCATTAGAATGGACATGACTGTGTGCAAAAGTCCTTAATTGAGTTTTTCTGGTATACTCAAGAAAACCCATAAACAGGAACCTGCCCCAATGTCTGCCCTAATGGAACTCTTGTAGTCGACAGTTTTAAAGGCTGTTGGAGTAGAATTAAAGAATCCACTGCCATTGGATTATGAATTTAAAAAGAAATGGCACAAGATGTCCCTCAGCCTCCCAGGAAAGGGATATTTTTAGCCCAAGTTCACCTATAAAGCTTTTAAAAATTTCTTTTGGTAGCCACCACAACTTCAGGGGCGCAAAATACTCTTCCCTCCATAGCTTTAATAGTGGGTGCATTTTTTATACTTAAGAAAGCTTTCTCTTAACATGTAATTGGGGGAAAATGAAAGATTATATATTAAAAAAGAAAGCCTTGAAATATGTTCTTGTTAAAATAGTAGTAAGCTTATTTGTTCAAAACAGCTATGATATTTCAATGGTATTCACTGACTCTCTGATATTTTCATAGGCTCCTTGCCCTTAGTGAGAGAAGTAACTAGATTAAATTGTTTATATTTAAATGTTATGGGCTGAATTTTAAAAGTATCCTTAAAAAGAGTTTTGTAAGTCATGAAGCAGTATACATAAATGTGAGCTATCCATCCTCTTCATTATTATTAATCTCATTCTCATAAGTTTTGATGGAATTCAGATGTAAGGGGTCTTCAGAAAATTCACCATCCTGCTAATATTTTTTGTATATTGAATTTTCTGCATACTGTTCCACAGGTGAGTAAAACAATTGCTTTTGAGTTGGAAAGACACTGGAAAGGTCCCTTTTTCCTACATTCATGAATTGCTGTTGAAAGGGACATGGCACCTTTGGCTAGGAGGAACCATTAGAAAGAGGGACTGATAACTTTGCTCCCAGACTCAGTGAATATTTCAGCATTGGGAGACATAATGATGATTTATAACAATTTCTAAATTTATAACAATTTCTAAAGAAATAATTTCTAAAGGAACTTGGTTAAGTAAATAAAAATTGTTTTGGCATATGAATCTGCTTTACCACATGTTGCATGTCATTTAGACATTTTAGCATTCTAAAATTAAAGATATATCTCAGAATGAATAAATGTAAAAATACATGCTAAACTAATTTTATGTATAATGAAATTTGTATTCCTGAAGTGATCTGCCACAAGTTTATATTTATTTTATTCATATAGTATTTATTAAGAGGCTACTGTGTGCCTGTGGTAAGTGCTAGGCATACAAAAACAAACGAGACTGTACTAGCCTCCAAGGATCTTACATTCAAGTGAGAGGAAGAGAATAGGAACATATACACAGGTAAAAATAAGTTACATACAAATTAATGTTGGGGAGAGGGAAGAGTACTAACAATTATGTGGGGTAGTTCACAAAAAGAAAAAGGCTTTAGTTCAATATTTAATATATATATATTTTAAAGAAGAGCTAGAAGGTGGCACTTGAAGTGAGCCTACAAGGAATCTAGGGATTCCAGCAGGTGAAGATGATATAGATAATATATTCTGTATTGCAGACAATTTGTACAAAGGCATAAAATAGAAGATGAGATGTTTTGTGTGAGGAATAACAAGTTAGTATTTTTGGATGCATATAGAGTGTATGAGAGTAAAATAAAATCAGCGTAGAAAAAGGTAGATTGGATTCAATTGTGAAGAACTTATTATCTCACACATTCACATTTTATCATAGACTCATAAGGGAGCCATGGAAGCTTCTTGAGTAAGGGAATGATATATTCATACTTGTACTCTAGGAATATCAGTTTGCAGTTATGTGGAGGATGGGTTGGAAAAAGAAAATACTGGATGCAGGGAGGTTAATGAGGGCACTATTGATAGGGTCCAAACAGGAGGTGATGAGATCCTGAACTAGCGAGGTGGCTGTATGAGCAGAAGGAAGTGTACTGATCTGAGTGATACCGTGGAGATAGCATCAACTGAATGGATATGGGGTATGTGGTTGAGTGAACAAGCCAAGGATGTCTCTGAGATTGTGAGCTCAAATGACTGGAGGCATTGTGATTGTTTGGAAGCCCAATCCTTTCATTTCACGTATAAAGAAATTGAGGTCTAGAGAGGGTATGCGACTTGCCTAAGGTTTCATGCATAGTCAGTGGCAGTCTTGAACCATTTGACTCCAAATCCAGTGGTCTTACTATCATTTAAAGTTGCTGAAAAATGGAAATTAAAAAGAGTAGTGGGTTTCTGTAGAGAAGGTAGGGGGAAGTAGTTGGGAAGGTATTGAGGAGATAATGCATTCTGTTTGGGACCGTCTAGGTGGAGGTGTCCTGTAGGCAGCTGGTAATGTGTTGCTGGAACTCAGGAGAGAGATGAAAACAGGCTTTGTGTATATATTTGGAAATTGTCTACATAGAGATGATAATTGAACCCATGAGAGCTGATTGCCAAGCAAGAGAGTATGGACAGAGAAGAGAAGAGGGACTAGGGTTTATTCTGATGTTTTAAGAGATCAGATGTGAGTGGATGGTAAATAGTGGAAATCTTTATCCCCAGTGGCAGGAGGCTCATTTGTTGAAAGGTCTCCAGTATTATATAATTGAAAGGGCTCACATCACTCTGTACTACCACAGTATTGTTTTCAATTCTTCAGTACCTCTAATATATCTCACCTTTTTTGAAATTATTCATTTGAAATTATGATTTTATGAGTATTTTAGGATTCCAATCACCATAAAATGGATAAAATTTATCTTACTAAAATAGAGATTTAATTTAAAATAGAGAGAACTTGGTCACAGGATTTAGTAGACTAGAAACAAGATCTAGGAAAGAATATGAAGGTACCTTGTATTTTATTTTTTTTAAAAATCTCAGTGTTATTTTACCATAAATTTTGGGAAACATATCACCATGAGGCAATTTTCCCTCTTCCAAGATCTAACCAAAAAGTAAGGTAGAAAAATTCATTAACCATTTCAGTGAGTCTGGTCATTCCAAAAAATGGTTTCTAGATGTCTTTTAGATCTAAAACTAAGTTTCTGAAATGAATAGGCTGCAAATCAAATAATTTATGTCTTTCATGATATTCTAAAATATTATCCCACCTGGGTCTTAGTATCCTTCATTCTGAAGACATCAGACATATGTTCATTGACAGAAGTTGATCATTATGGGTGGTTGTGATTTGGCAAGTTGATTTTTTTCAATATACAATTCCTTACTTTTTCTACAGTGGCTCTTTATTATGTTAAAACTACAAATTTGCTATTCAGGAAACACATTTTAATCATTTACTACATCAAACAAATGATGGTTAGTATTTTGAAAATAAACACTAAGATTCTCATTAATGTCTATGTTGGAATAATTAGTGGATCCCCCATATACTTTAAGGCAATAAAAGAAAACTTGCTTTTCACTGAAACGACAGGTTGACAGAAACATTTTGGAGTGTGGTCATTAGTGTGTCTACAATCAGTGTCATGTTATTGTGTCAAATTAGTTAGTGTCCCCTTAGGAGGGATGTTGGACCTACAAATTATCCTCCTACATCCTTGGAAACCATGTTTGCTTAAACCTCTGATCAAGTGTGAGCAAATTATTAACATGGCTCATAAATTAACTAGTGTATAGGCTTATAACATTTTACAAGTAGATAATAAAGAAGAAAGTTTTCCCATTACATAGTACTTGTTTCATCCCTGTGATTATTGTGTCTTTGCTTAGCAGTGTACAATTGATTTTTTTTTGTTTAGAGTAAAAGTGCATAAAATGTAAGAACAAGTGTTTAGAAAATGTAGGACCAAAAAGGAAGCAAATGTAAATCCATTGAAAACAATGTAATTAACTTTGTTATCTCATTGCTCTGATAAGTCCTTGACAATAGTCCTTCTTCTGTTGTAGCAGTTGTTCATTAATGAGTTCACCAATTAAGTTGGAAAGATTACAGCCTTTGCCAATGGGACTTATCTAGAAAAAGCATTTATTTTATTTTATTTTTACTATACCCTTACCAGTCTATAAGCCTCTTTGTAAAAGAGGAATGAGATTCACTCTTATGAATGTTAAATCCTATTAAAGTGTAAAGATTCTTAAATCATAGCAAAATGTGCAAATTGTTTACCCACAGACAAAACCCATAGCTAGAAAATGTACAAAGAAATCATTTGGCCAAACCTACGTCTTGTCAGTAAGGGTTGCTAAAATGTAGCCCTAACCGTTGCCCAGGTTCTGTGTTCTGAGTAGCCTGGGAGGCCACCTCAGTACTTGATTTCTGGGTATAAGTGGTTATTCAAATCATAAAACTCAACTCTTCACACGTATCTCCTTCTATTTTCAACTTTTTTGTCTGCTTAGATTTGAAAATCACATTCGCATTCATGGGCTTACTTATGCTTTTCCTGTTGAAAGAGAAGACCAGAATTACCACCATCCCCATCCCCAAGCACATATAAAATAAGAAGCCTGTAGTCAATGCTTTCTATTCATTACCTCTTTACATTCTCCCACATACTAGAGAGTCTTCTATAATCTTGAGGGTTAAGTTGTATTATCAACTACAGAATCAATATAGAATAGCCTAGCATGCAGAAAAGCATGTGATAGAAACTGATTCACAAAAACTTTCTGAAAGTGCTTGAGAACTAGTTGATTTGTCAGCAACTTTAACTTACTTGGAAATGGATTTAGTAAATACTCTACTAATAACATAACTGAACTAGGTTAGCCGCAACCCCTTAGCCCATATGCATGTGTATACTTGCCGGTAGACCTCAGCACATACGCACGTGTATACTTGCCAGTAACTCAAAGGGAAACCACCATAATGTCTTCTTGCCTTTTCATCATGTTTGGGACACTTGGGTAATAGTTACTCCCTGGAGCACATGAGAATTAAGAGTCTAACTAGTAGGAGAAAATACTGGAGTGGGAAGATGGGGGGCTCTTTGTTCTGAATATTCCTGCTACTAGGTATTCTCAGATCTAATTGTGTGGGGGAAAATAACTGGGCAACTTTGAAAGATTGAAGAACTGTGATCAGTGCAATGATCCACTAGAATTCCAGAGGACTGAAAAGAAAGAGCATGCTACGTCTTTCCCAGTAGAGAGGTGATCCATTCAAAATGCAGGTAGACATTTTCAAACATGGCCGTTGTGTGATTTTGTTTCCTTTGGTTATACATATTTTTAAAAGGGTCTGATTTTTTTTGCTTTTAAATGGAGGGGGTGGGATAAAGGAGAGAGGGAGAGAAAAATGTTTTTATTTGAAAAAAAAAGAAAATTTAAAAAAGAAAAATGATGTGAGTTCATATTCACTTGTGCTGAATTAGCAAAATGAGATATGAGCAAAATGCAATATGTTTGCCTTCATTCTACTAGTGAAAATATTTAGTAAAGAAAAAAATGCGGTTTGGACAAATATATTTTTCCAAGGCAATAGGTAAGTGTACATCTTGTGATTATGGGGACTTCAATTCCATTTTACGCTACCATACTTCCAAAATAAATTCTTTATCATCAAGGCTTCTTTTACATTAGATTATAAAGTTTAAATAGGAGGTTTATCTATTCTAGAACTAATCACATATGATTAAGAAACATTAAACCACATAGGTTAGTGTGTTCTGCCTGTAATAAGTCCATCACTGGACCAACGGCTTTATTGATCTCACTTCGTTTCTTTTGCATTTGCAGTGTCTAGCTGTGTGTTGCTGTCCTGCCATATTATGCATGCCACACAACAGTGATCCCCGACCTTTTTATGGCTGTGAGCCACTTTAAAAGTTCAGGGTAAGTGGTGAATCTCATTCACATTTCACTTGTTGTAAATACTATGATATAGGTTTTGTTCCACAGATATCAAATGGGCCGGATGAGAGAAGAAAGTGTTGAAATGGCTCTAGCCGAGAAGTTAACCTCTTAATAGCTAAACAGCTAAGTTTGTTGTCTCCTACCCGGAAACAGCATCATGTTTTTATGGGTTAAAGCCTGTCATTTTATGCCATACCTATGCCTATGGAGGAAATATTTTAGGATAGAAAGAACACAGAAGTAATAAATAGACCTGAATTGGACTGTGGCCTTCTCCATTTCATGGAACTTAGGGTCTTGCTAATTTTGTAAATTCCTGTATTGACACATTTCTACCTAGTGAATCCCCAACCACCACATGTGCTCTCTCACACACACACACACACACACACACACACACACACACACACACACACCTGTTATTGCTACCACACCAGTATAATCTAACTTCCATCCTCCAGTTCATCTGATCCCTGTTATTTAGCATAACTTCCCCAAACACACATTTCTCTATCACACCTCTTTTTGTTTTGTTTTGACCTCTGTCGAGTTGCCTCACTCCTTTACAGACCTACACTAGATCTGTTCACTCTCTTCTCTAACCAGTTTTATTAAGTTCTTCATAACCCTACCCTCCTCCATTCTTACCTACTCTATATTCTCAAATGTTTTCTCAAAAATTTTATTTCATGTCCCCTTTTTCATAGAAATGATGCTTTTCCCATTGAATACCACATCATTTGAAATGCTCTTCAAAAGAGGCTTTCTCTTTTCCTGCTCAAACTCTTGCAGGAAGAGGTATTCATATTCTCCTCATTTTTCCTTGCTACGACCCTCGCTCATTAACCTTTCTTCCATCAAAGTACTACACTCTCATCACAACAGCTCTTTTCCCATGCTGCTATCCTTGCAGATCTTAACTTCCTCTGTGACTCACAGTTTGAATCTCCAGGCCTCTGCCATCATCCCTGAGGCCTTCAGTATTTAGGACCTTTCTGAGATGTTCACTGAATAGTTTCTTAACTTTCTCAGCTCCAGTAGACTTCATTCACCTCCATCTTCAGCTGTGTACCAACACGATTAAACCTTAGATCACAACATCTCTTGGAGCTATGCCTCCTTTATCTAAGATATTGAACTTTAAAATTCCTCCTGCCCACACTTCTCTATCCTTCTGCCTCTTGTTCTTTTCTATTATCAAAACCTGAAGTTTATGACTGCATCCAACTAATCCACTTTATTTTTTTATTCTGATTTATTCTGATTCACCAAATCCAGTCTTGACTCTATGCTCAGCTACTTTATAGAATCATAGAACCGTGGCTTTAGAGCTAGAATGAACTTTTTTATTTTATAAGTAAAGAAACTGAGGCCCAGAGAGATTAAGTAAATTCACTTGCCAGCTCCTAGATTCCTTTACTCTTAGACTTTTAGTCCCTTTTTTGCTGATTCTGAATTCTGGCTCCCCCTAAACATCCTATTTCTTTGTTTCTGAGTTGCTGCACATTACTGAAGGAAGTCACAAAATCATGCTGGTTTTACCCAGTACGCAAGTAGACCACAAAACCTCAGCTAGCACCTGACTGCTACTTGGCAGTCTTGTTATTATCTGAATTTCTTGATTGCTTATCTTATCCACCATGGTGATTGTTCCCAGCCTTTTTTCTATGCTGATTTCTGAGTAGTTCTTCCAAAATTACCACCAGTGGCCTAGAAGTCTATTTCACTGGCAAGATAGAGGCCATCTGATAGGACTTCCCTCAACTAGCATTCTGTGTTCCTAACACTTGTCATCATAATCACTTCTTGGCTTCTCCTCACTTCCTTCTGTTTCAGGGAAAGAAATGTCCTGTTCCATTGATGAAGCTAATCCCTCTTCCTCTGCCCTTGCTACCATTCACTCCAGTCTCCTCCACACCCTGGCTAGAGCAGTCATCATTTTTCTGTCATACATATCTAGTTATACTTAATCTTGTTCTCTTCCACCAATTCTATTCTCTAGCCAAATTAGTGTATTAGATATCTTTTCCACATCCCCTTAAGTTTCCGACCTTTTTGCCATCATTCACTTTGTTAGCCTTGCCTCATCTACCCTCTCTTCCTATTAAAATCTACCCATCCTTAAAGACCAGTTCAAATGCTGCTTCCTTCATGAAGCCCTCCGTGATCCTCTGATCTTTCCCAATTCATAGAGTACTTTGTTCATGCCTGTTAACGTATATCTTGAATCTTGTGTTTTATTATGATTATCTGTTTTGCATTGTATTATGTTGTATTGTGTTGTATAAGAGTGATCTGTATACGTGGGCTCTTCTTGTATTAGGGGGTAACAACCCACTAGGCCCAAATTATCTAAACTTTGCTTCTACCCTAACACCAAATACAATGTTTTTCCAATAGTAGACCTCTAAAAAGTGATTGATGTATTGAATGGGCCTATCATTGACTCTCTCGTAGTTTATTTCTTCATTAAATAATGTGCCCAGCCTATTTGCAAAGTTGTTGTGAGCATCCTGTTACAAGAATATCTGTAAATGTGCTTTGAAAGCTTAAATCATTCTAGGAGTCTGTTATGCAACTGGTTGAGTTCCTCAGGTAATCTACACTTTGTTCACTTTCATTCACACTGGCTATCATTAGCTGGATGAATGTGGAGAAAGGCTAAGCTACCCTCTAAGGAATGTGATTGGTCTGTCATGTTTTATAGTCTTGGATTACGGAGAAGCATTAGAAATGACACAATTTACATAGCTAGTATAAGAGGATGAGAATGTGTGGTATATAATGGACTAAAGATCAAAGACCATCAAAGGGAAAACAGCTCAGTTCCTAAATTGTTTTTCTGTTGAATCTTCTCTACTCTGTTTCTTCTACCTGCATTATAGTCATTAGTCAGTGCACCTTTTGGGCTGATACAAATATTTTTAACTTTCACAACAGGGAGTGAGTTTTAGCAAATATGATTTTGGAGGGGGTAGGTTACAACACTAATTAAAACAGAAACCCATAATTTAACACGCGATAATTAACTTTGAGATTACACTAGATAAAGCACAATTAATGAATTTTCCAGTTGTTCTTCTTCCCTTAATGAAAAACATTAGCTTGTATTTGGTCAGTAGTCATTTACATATGTGTGTGGTAGTAGGATGGGGCTGGGGGTCAGGGCTAAGGACTGAATGGTAACCGTCTAGCAAAGTAATTAAGGTTCTACTTGCACTAATATCGTCAACTATGCTCATTTGTTTCTTTGAACCCAATTTCCCTGATTTCATTAAAATCATTAGTGCCTGTCAATAAATGATAATTTGTTTAAATTTCACATCTTTTTTCCTAGTAGAGGCCCAACTGTAGTCAACATTTTAGCACAGTAATAACAATTTTAATTAAGCAAAATGTAAGACATATGTAAGGTATTATCTGAAGTCTAACCAAACCAATGATTATCATTCACAGTTGCCCTATAAATCACCCCCAATTTCATCAGTTTGGCAAAGATTCTTCCCTGCTGTGCATAGTAGAATCTCTTTAGTAATAACATAGGATGGTAGCAATAATAATAACTAGCATTAATTTAAGCTTTAAATTTTGCAAGGTGCTTCACTGACCTTATCTCATTTGATTTGAACCACCCTGTGGGGTAGGTGCCATTGTTCTTATCCACCTTTCACAGATGGGTAAATTTAGTCTGAGAGAGATTAAGTGACTTGCCTTGGATCATACAACTAGTCTCTGTCTGAAGTAGGATTTGAATTCAAGTCTTCCTCATTCCACAGTCTGTTCACAGATAGCCCTTAGTTTGCATACTAAGTAGAGTCCGTGAGACTTGGCTTAAAATTCCAGTGTTACCATTTACTAGCCATAGTGACCTGTCCAACTTCAGTTTCTTCCTCTTAGATGGGATCTTGTCCATGAGATCGTCTCTCCCCCATACAGCCCCATACAATGTCTTCCTCTGCAAATTTTGAGAATATATTGTCTGAGCCTCTACTTGCCATTTTTGACTTATAATAAGTGAAATTTCTGTAATAATTTAATGGATTCACACACATTTATCCGCTTGATCCATGTAATCTTCACAATAACCCCTGTGAAGAAGGTATTACTCCAGGATAAAAGGACATAGATATCCCAGAGCTTATACGTATCCGAAAATGGACTTGAACATGAATCTTCCTGAATCCAAAGATAGAAAAGAAATATTCTTTACTTTCAAGGGTTTCACATTATAGATTTTGAAAGGGGTGGTGATGGAGGATGAATAATATACATAAAAATAAGTCAATATAAAGTAGGGACCAAGTAAATACAAAGCACTTTTGGTGAGGTGGGGAGTTCAGTAACACTTGGGGGTACCAGGAAATTTCTGTGGTAGATGTAAGCATATAATATAATATAATATAATATAATATAATATAATATAATATAATATAATATAATATAATATAATATAATATAATATAATATAATATAATATAATATAATATACTGCAATGTAATATAATTAATATAATAATGTGTAATTATAATTATAGCATAATTATAATTTTAATACAATATAATATAGTAACAAAGATTTCTGTAGATCTTTACATTTTTCAGATATGCTATCTTATTTGGTTTTCATCCATGCCATGAGGTAGGTGCTATTTTTATCCCCATTTTACCAATGAGGAAACTGAAGTGAATAGAGATAAAGATCCAGTGACTTGACCAAAGTCACACAGCTAATAAGTATCTAAGGTTGAGTTTGAACTCAGGTCTTCCTGACTCTAGGTCTAACATTCTCCACTGTCCCAACTAGCTGCCTCAAAATTCAAAGTATGGTTGTTTTGGTCCCATTAGACAGTTGGGCAGTCCAGTTTTTGTTTCTATGACCTTTTGTTTTTGTCTGAAGTACCCAGTTCCTAAAGTAGGCTCCTTCAAAAAATGCCACTTGCTTAGCATCATTCAGTGTTCATATTTGTATTCCTGGTGATAATCTGAGACCATTTGTAAAATTTCACAGGAGCAGGCTGATATATGATCGCTTCCCTTCTGTGTGCTTATCACCAGTTCTTAACTGCTGATTCCACAAAGCTTTCCTTAATCTCCTGCCTGTCATCTTAATAATGCCCTCAAGAACATAGTCATCAGACTAGAACGATTCCTGGAGGCTTCTGCCAAAGACTTTTGGTAATGTTGAAGTCCAGACCTGAATCACCTTCACTTGGACTTTTACCTCTTAAATAGTCTTCTTCTTTATTTCCAATCCATCCTTCATGTTCCTGCCTAAGTAATTTTACTAAAACATTTCACTGATCATGTTACTCCTCTGCTCCAAAATCTTCCATAGCACCCTGCCTATCACATAAAATGTAAACTGCTTATCCTTTCCTTCAAGACTCTTGAGAATTTAACCTTTTCTTTATATATTCTCCTTCCTCTCCTTCCTTCAGCCAAATGTGTTGCTTTCAGACTCTGATGACACACTTTTCCTTCCCTCAAGGTCCAGCTTAGAAGCTAGTCTACTATTGGAGCGTTTGCTGATCTCCCAAGCTGAGAGAGAGACCTTTGTCATCTCAAATTTTTCATGGCTCTTGTCTGAACTTCTCCTTTGCTCTTGTCATATCTTGGCTTAACTCTCAAGATTTCTCTTAGGAACTTTGGAATTGATTGTGTGACATGGGAGATACTGGCATGCCCATATCACAGAAGGTGCTGTTCTCTTCGAGCAAAGCAGAATTGAGACAGCTGAAAAGGAACGTAGGATGCGCAGATTTGGAGTATCCACCTCAAATGTTCACGTGGACTATTTGTGCCCAACCTGTGGTAGAGCATTCCGAGCTTGTATTGGTCTGATCAGCCAGGGTCAGACACGTTGAAACTTGACTCTAGCATAATGATGTCATTTTGGTCCTCTCCGAGAATGAAGGACAACAGCCAATCAACCAACCTTAGCTCTTGTCACATCTTGACTTGTAACAAAATATGTGCATGTAGCTTATCTCCTTACCAGATTGTGAGATGCTTGAAGGCATATAGCTGTGTATCCTTATACTATGGTATATACTGTACTATGCTGTACTGTACCATACTGTACTACACTACACCATACCACATTACACAATGCCATACTATACCATAATACCTTATACATAGCAGGTACTTAAATGCCTGATGAGTTCAATTAAGTTAAATGTCCTTGGCAAATTGCATTGAATGTATTTGAGAGATAAAGAAATATAATGTTAAATTCCTTGTTCTTTCCTGAATCTTTAAGCAATATTATGTCAAATGGATTGAATAAGATGATTTTTCTTCCTTGGATGAAAGGGAAGGTTTCATAAGAGTCCATTTGCTTTGGCTCACCCAACCTTAGCTTCCTAGGACAACAGCCTTAGGAGTTCAGGATGCCAAACTTTCTTTTTCACTACGAGAGCCTGACCATAGTGGGATTTCCCAGTGATTTCCTGAGGTCACTGGATGCAGTGGAGTGGTCTTGGTATTCTTCCTTGTAGCCCAAAAGTGTGCTAATTGTTGGTGTATAATTTATAAATTTGTTGATTCATAACTTGGGTTATACCCTACTTTCCCCAAGCAACTTCATGACTCTTTTGTGCCTGTAGCCTACTATATATCCAGTGTGTGAACCACATTAATTAATAACTTTAATCATGTTTACTACAATAAGAGTGAATGGTAGTTTAGTGAAATGAGAGACACAGCCAGTATGTGTCAGAGACTGGACTTGAACCCCAATCTTCCTAGCTTTGTGGCAGGTTCCTTATAACTGCATGGCAACTCAATACAGAAAAAAAAAAACCCAAATAAATGCAAGGAAGTTGAATGCAAATTAGTTAGAGGAGAGCACTAGCATTTGGGAGGAGATCTAGAAAGGCTTCAGAAGGTCATGACTGAGCTGGTTTTGAAGGAAAAGAGGGATTTTCTGAAGTGGAGGTGAGGAGAGAGTTCATTTCTAGCAGATGGGAGAGCCAGAGCAAAGTCACAGAGATGGGAGATGGAGTGTGGTCCATGAGAACCAGAAAGGTCAGTTTCTCTGGATTACAGAATGAGGGGATGAGGAATAATGCGCATTGAGGTTGGAAAGATAGGCTTGGGCCAGGTTATGAAGGGCTTTAAAAACAAAACAGAGAATCATCATATATTTTGTCGTAGATGCAACGGTGAACCATGGTTAAGTGGGGAAATGAATTGGTCAGATCATATTTACACTTAGGGTAAATTGCCTTGGTTGAAGCTGGACTGGCATGGGGAGACCCTTGAGGCAGAGTCACCAATTAGGAGGCTCTTGGCTTTTGTATCAAGCAGAGGACCGGTTGTCAACAAAATACTGTATTTATTGTCATAGTGAGCTTTTTTGCCTTTTTCTGTTAAATGTGGAAATCATCATGGGATGAATTTTTTCATGTTCTACAAATTAAGATGATTGTTTGGAATTAGGTAACAATGAAAGAACTGTCATCAGGATGGGCTGCCTTCTGTTGTTGTTGTTGGTAAGCCTACTGTCTGGGGTTTGTACACCATGGAGAATGGTGCCTGTGATTAACCTCAAAAGCCTGTGACACCATAATGTGTAGGGTCCAGCTGAAACCGTCAGACTCGAGGAATTAGGAGTTGAAGTTGACAAGCTTTGCCTAAACTCTCTTGTTGTGGGTTGATGTTCTCATAGAAGAGATAGCATGCATTCTTTGAACCCCAGAAATAGCTAGAGATGGTGGTCAGAACCTCTTTTATCTAGCTATTGAAAATAGTGTCTTAAGTGCTTTTGTCTTTAAAGATTACATTATTTTTTTTCCTTTGGAGCAAAAAACAAGTTTGTGGATTTTCCTTGCACTTAAGGGCCAACTCCAGGTCACAAGTCAGCTCTCCTATCACTGTAGCCAACTACATTCAAATTTCTCCCTCATCAAGGTATTTACTGTCACATTTTTTGATGTAGTAAAGTAACTACAGTTTATGTTAATTGTATTGAGACCAAGAGAGGAAGCACAAATGTTTTTTTTTTCTCCTGAGTCAGGAACAGTTGTACAGGCTGAGTCTGTGGGTCAGTCCCCTTTTGTCTGTGGAAATCTCTTTGGAATTCCCCATCTACGATATGATCACGTTTAAGTCTTAGGTATGCTGGCAGAACTGCTTTCACTGTAATCACTGTCACCACCATACACATGCATTTTCCACTTCCCCATGAATTGAATTTTGCAAAAAGAGAGTAGTATAATAAAGTGGAATAGAACCTCCTTGAGGGTATTATGGTCTGTTACTTGTGGCTTTATTCTCCTCCTCCCCACCTTGGCCAGTGCCTTGTCTGCAAAAAAAACCTCCAAACACGTGGTTATTCAGTGGAATTGAAAATAATACTGGCAGGTAGAAGAATCATTTCCAAACATGAGAAATTTAAGAAAAGCTTGCCCTGTTTTAGGTAAATGTAGACAGCTCGCCTCTTGTTCTGTGGCTTACCAGTAGGTGGTCCTCACTCAGTGAATTCAGGAGCTCTCCAAAAAAGACACAATCTACTGTTTTGGAAAAGTCCATTGAACTGTATTGGAAACATATCTACACAAACTGACTTAAGGGTATTGTTTTCTCTTGGCAGAAATGTTTTCAGTTTAGGATCATTTGTACGCTTCATGCTGTGTCTTTGTACTTGGATGCTATCTAAATGGGCTGATTTGATTTTCCTCGAGTTTTTCAAATATTGCAGTACTTTGCTTCTGTAGAGCAAGTGCTCTGTGAAATAAAACTCTGCCATGACTTTCTACTGGGAGGCCCAGATAATTGGGACATCCACTTAATTGGCTTACTTCTGTCTCTAGGAGGATGTGCCTGTTAAGGCAGTTTCTCTGTATCTCTGATTCAGTTTTTTCTGGTACATTATTCTAATTAACCTCAACTCTGGAGCTCTCATCTCTGTTCGTATTAGCCTCTGACCAGTTAACAATTGATTCGTTCTGCTCAATCACCTGTGTGAAAAGTGCTGCAAAGGCGAGAGCTTCCCCTTTCCCGAGGAGCTAAATGATGTGTTTTCATAGTGAGTGGGTGTGCCTTTGCCTTTCAGGGGCAGGGTGCTTCACCAAAATGATTCGCCAAGTCGAAAACCTGTTGGGCTAGAGATTTTGCACATTGGGCTTCCCCCCCACCACCACAAAGTTAGAGGTGTTTATACAAAGTTTGGAAGGCCTCTTGCTTAAAAGTGTTAATTTTTTAAAATACTTAATTGACAAGGCCTATATATTCACAAGGCCTATGTGAGGATTCCGCTTTAGGACTGAAATAACATGTTAAATAAAAATTTAGAGAATCTAACATTTAATCAGATGAGATAATGTATGAAGTACTACATAAATGCTATTATTTATTATTATGATTATATTTAATGAGTAAATGTTGGAATATAAAGTCTTGTCAAGTACAGATTGTTTTATTCATAATATTTATATCCTGAGGTCCTGACACATAGTAGGTACTTAATAAAAACTTCAAAAAAATTTGAGTTCAAATAAATTACCATTAGTTAAATGGATTTGAATTATTCAATATGTCATTGTTAATTTAGAAGACTCAATACTTAAGACTGAATGAAAAAAAGTAAGAAATATTTATTGTTCACCTACTGTGTGCCTAGCCTTGTGCTACATGGGGGATACAAAAGAGCATTAGTAAGAAAGCCCAGAATTTCAGGATGTGAAGGGTCCTTCGTGTACATTCCACAGCACGCCTGCTGAATGGGTAGCCAGCCCTTGCTTGAAGACTTCCAGTATAGACAAATGCACTTGCTCCGAAGGCAACACTTTGGGTTATGTCTGGGTATTAGGAAGATTTTCTTTACACAAAGCTTATATTGGCCTCATTGCAACTTGCATGCATTGCAAGGGAGAGAAGGAATACTTAGTATGTACCCGGCACTGTGTTAAGCACTCTTATAAATATCACCTCATTTGATCTTCACAACAATTCTGTGAGCTAGTGGCTATTATTATCCCCATTTTGCAGTTGAGGAAATGGAGGCAAGCCGAGGTTAAGTGACTTGACCAAGGTCACACAGTTACTAAGTGTCAGAGGCTGAATTTAAACCCAGCACTCTATGCACCTTGGTGCCACCTGACTGCCATAGTAGCCACTGCATCTTGGTGTGCCTTTGAGTCAAAGAGAAGTCTGATCCCTCTTCTGTGTTGAGTCCCTCAAATATTTAAAGACAATTATCAAGTATCTTTCCTCCCCACCAAAATCTTTTTCTTCTTTAGGCTCTATATCCCTTCGCCAGATCTTGTGACATGAGCCTGAAGCTTGTGGCCTTCCCAGTTGTCCTCTTATGGACACTTTCCAATTCATGAACATCTTTTGTAAGAAACAATTCCATAACTGAACACAGAACTACAGATGTAGTTTGTCTTCTTTCAGCTCGTGCTTTTGGAGGAGACACATGAATTAGACACAGTAAACAAAAAGCCTGAATTAATTAGAAAATGTGTAAGACAGGCTATGATACAGTGTTAATTGGAATATAATCAAGTAATCTAAGCCTGGCTTAGATCAGCTCTGCCTTTCCTATATGTGGTCAGGAAAAAGAGTGATTGGTTGGGTTGACTGGGGCAATTAGGAATTGGAGGAGGGGAGGGATGGAGAGGTTGCATCACAGAAACAGTGATAATGATATTTATTCCTGTAGAAGTGTTGGTTGGGGGAACAAGAATAAACAAATGTCTTTAAAATAATGTGGGGCCTTTCTGCTATAGCAAATAATCCGGACTGTGCTTATATGATTCTTAACCTCCCCTTCTTTCTTTTCTAAATCCTGCCACATTCTTTAGAGATGGCTTCCTGTTAGGACTTGAGATAGGCCTTCCAGATTTTCTGAGATTACATGCACAGTGGCTAGCAAGGTAAATAATGTAAACATGGAAATACAAGAGAATTCTGATCGAATACAGTGGTTGATGGTATTACCATACTGTCAGAGGCAGAGGAAAATCCCTCTTTTCTGTTAACAATTGGTAAACTGTTTTTCAGAGATACACTGTAAGAGGATTTATTTGTGCAGTTGTTGTGAAGTAACTCTTGTGTCAAAAGAGAAAGAATCAAATTTTTTAAAGATCTAGTAGGATTTGAAAAGGTAGAGAAAATTGGGGGTAGAGATGTAGTGAGAATGATCCCCGTTATTTTCTATAACAGAAGAGACTCAGTATTTTAAAGAATTGTTTTGATTTCAAACACCATCCCCACACTGAACCAACAATTTTGAAAGAATAGTCATCATTACCTCTGTATCTATTTAATGCATCCCAACTTCAATCCCTCCAAAAAAAAAACAAAAACAAAACAAAACAAAAAACCTGTTATTGTGGTGGAGAAAAAATCTTGGATGCCACTTTAAGCCTGTTTAAAAAAAAACTTAGTACGTTTGATAAAACTAAAAATAGCCATTTGAGAGCACAGCTGACCTTGATTAGACTTTGTTCATTTTCTACCTTTTACTCAGAAAACTTGGTTGAATATTTTCCCATTTTCATGTATTATTTATATTTTTAAAATTAAAGACATTAAAGACACTATGGTTTAGCAAAAGAAGTTAACTCCACATGCTTTTAATGCTTTCCTGAATTAATAAATTTCATGTCCATCACATTTTCTCCTTGGCCCACAATTCATCCCATATTTGGATCTTGGCAAATAAAGACTTGGTTAATTAGGCAGTCTGTTAACTCTGATTACTAAGTTATAACAGATCAGTGTGGAAGCATCGTTGTGCAATTTGGATTCAAAAGCCCTTCACTTTATCAAAACAAATGTACATTTATGGTTAAGTGCATTTAAATGTGCCTGGCTAAAAATGATCTATTTCATAAGTAAAATTTTTAAAAATGGATAAATAATTATTTCCTTTAGATTAATTTTTATTGTACCATTTATTACTTTATCTTTTATTGTGCGTTTATTAAAAAGCATGGCCCTGATAGTTATCTTGAACCTTTTATCATACAAATAGGATGCTTCCATTTTTATTTAAGCAGAATATGGTGCAGTAGTGGGTGATTATGGCCGTATCCTGGCTTGAGAGCCAAATAATGCTGCTCTTCCTTTCCTGTACTTAAAAGAATACATTGTAGCTAGCTCTAGTCTGAGAATTAGTGGCTTAATTTATAAGCTCCTTGAGGGCAGGGGCTGCTTCTTTTTTGTCTCTGTATTCCCCTGGGCATATAGTGGCTACTTAGTTAATGTTTCTGGAGTAAGGTTGAATTGGTTTTGCTGTGTTTGTGCCTCATCTGTCATGTATCAAAAAATCTGAAAATCCATAGACTGTATCTCTGCTTAACTCATTCATTTTTCAGATCTTGTGGTTCATCTTCTTCTAAGTCAGGGGTTCTTCGCCTGAGGCCTGTCAACTTGTTTTAAAAAATATTTTGATAATTATCTCAATATAATTGGCTTCCTTTGTAATCTTACACATTCTATTTTATGCATTTAAAAACATTATCCTGAGAAAGAGTCCATAGGCTTTGCCAGATTGCCAAAGGGGCCCATGACACAAGAAAGGTTAGGAATCTCTGGCATAAGTGCACTTAGGCTATCAAAAGAGAGTTTTTAAAAACCACATTTAGCCTTGAGGGGAAAAAAAAAACAAAATAAAACTTAAGCATAAGCTTGATTTATCATTTGGCCAGGCTCAAAAAAAACATTGTTTTGATGTGCTAACAATTCATACTGAGTAGAGCAGCCATCAGTTAAATTTCAAAAACCCATTGAGTTTTAGAAGTATTGTGGCCTCTATCCAAGTTCAAAACAGCTGAGTGAGATGTGTAAAATTCAATTAGTTATTGGGATGTTGATTTATCTAATCTACAATGTCACATGCTTTATGGTATGAATATTCCTTGATAGGTGCTGGAGAAAAAGCAAGGAGGGAAAGAATCAACTATGGTTTTTTTTTAATGGCTAATCTGATTTTTTCACCTTTGGAAGACTTTAACCGTAGACTCTAGAACTGTAAAGCCTGGTTCTATCTGTCTAGTACTCAATTCTAGATAACCACAAAAGGTTCTAAATCCACTAGGGGTTTTTAAAACCTTTAGAAAATAGTATGTCCTCTTGGAATGAAATTTTTGGCGTTAGTCATTTCATCCCAACGGGAACTACATCCCTACACATATACAAAGTTGGCCTTGCTGATCCAAGACCTACAGAAATAGGAGTTGTTGTTACATGTATTATTATTATTATTATTATTATTATTATTATTATTATTATTATTATTATTATATACATGCTCCATTTCGGAGGTGCTTCTGCCTATTTCTTCATAGGGATAGTAAAGGAAGTATTGACACTGTGTTTGCTTAATTTGAGCTGGATTGCTTTTGTACTTGATTCCAGCTTTCCTCAGGCCTCCCCCTCTAAACAAAAGGGGCATCCAGATAAGTGATATCAACACTCAAAACCGTCATTCTAATTCCTAGAAATATTTTCGGAAAGGCGAGCATTGCATTTGTATTTTGTTGTTTATAGCTTTGTGTTTGTAGATGCTGGGGCAAACTTTCAATCTTGACAATGTCAACTTCTGCTTGTAAAATGGGATGGAGTTTATACATTGTTCATTTAGATATCATACTCACAACACTAAAACAGATCTATAATTTCATGATTTGGATGTTCTCTCTCATGATGCAGCTCAGAACTCCTTATTGTAACTCTTCCCCATGTCTTCCCATAAGCTCGCGGTCATAACAGTAATCTAGCATTTATATGGCACTTTAAGTTTTGCAAAATACTTTCCCCATGTGGTCTCATTTTGTCCTCCCAACAACCTGGGAGGTAGGTACTATGATTATCCTTATTTTACAGATGAAGAAACTGAGGCAGGCTCAAGGTCACACAGCTGGTAGTCTAAGGCTAGGTTTAAACTCAGGTTTTTCTGCCTCTGGGTCCATCACTCTATCCACTTATCTCTGAACCACCACTAGGGTGTGGGAACTTGAAGGGATGGGGGTCCACCCTTGTCTACTGACTTCATGAGGATATCAGTAAAACGTGTTTGTGTTTGTGTGTGTGTGAATGTGCATAATTTATGGGAAATCGTTATGTTAATATGGTATATAAATATTTATCACATGAAAATGAAATTGTAATAACATCAGGAAATTTCTGAGATGTCCAGTCTACGTTGGCAGGAGTGAGGGAGAATGCTGAAGTCTTTCTGTGTTCTCAGACTACCCACACACATTTTAAAGAGATGACATTTTCAAAAGAACTTCTGTCCTGTACTTGAACTCTCCTATTACATGATTGGACTCACGGTTGGTTCCTTTTACTCTTTCATAGAATAGACTTTGCTTTTTTTTTATTTAAATGTGAAGATTCATTTCAATTCAGGCAACATCTAGTAAATGCCTACTGTATACAAGACACTTTTTAAAATGATTGTGGGAGATGTTGAATTTATATGGAACTGGGTTCTTGCTCTCATGCAACTTATTATCTAGTAGGAGGATATGACTCAGAGCTGACTGCAAAATGCTGGTCAGATTACTGAACCCTTTGTTATCACTCTGCCCCTTAAAATTTTATTTTCCAATTACACGTTTTTACATTTCATTACCTCAAACCTCCAGGTAGTGTTGTGCCACTCCTGCTCTCCCTGGCTTCAGTGGATATTGTAGGCATTAACTCCCTTGGCTACTGTAAATTTGGGTTGAGGAATGCTGCTGCCTGCATTTTAGCCAGACTGGAAGGAAATCTAACAGTGAAACTTGGCATTTCTTGGGAACCTCCTCCCTTTGGAATGGAGAGGTCTGGGTGGCTCCTACATTTTGTTTTTATCTCCAGAATAAGCAATGGCCTTGCATAACATCAGGGCATGAAAAAAAAAAGTAATGTTAAGGGAAACATTTTACAAGTTCATGTGCAGAAAAATGGAGGCAGAACAGTAGAGGTAAGAGTGGCCAGCGAAAGACACTCATTTTTAACAAAGGTAGGAAAATCTGTGCTTTCATAAGATGACCTGCAATAGATCACAAGAAGTCATAGGTCATTAACATATACAGTTTTCTTCCAATTAAGACAAAATGCCTTTGGGTAATGAAATATCATAGGTTAGTTAATTGTTTTGTGTACAGTCATCAACATGTATCTATGTCTACCCCACCCTCCCCACCACTCAGAGGCTACTGGACTACTGCCTGTTGAAAATAAATTAATTTCTTTCTACTTTGTTAAAAATTTAAAGTCAAAAACCTTTCAAATGATAAGTTTTTACTTTCTTTTGAATTTAGAAAATGTGAAGAAGGACCTTTAAAGCAAAAATTGCAGTATTCTATTGAATAACAGTTTTATTGGTTATTAAACTGGTGGTCATGTTCATCGATTCTTCATTTTGAATTTCATTAAGGTTAGGTCTGTTGTTAGGGAAAGGGCTGACACTGTTAAAGAATCTCTCCATCTCAGAGTGGAAAGGGACTTCAAAGGCCTTAGGGGATTGACCTGCTTGTGGTTTGGAAGCCCCTCTGCAGCATCAACAAATGGTCATTCAATCTTTGCTTATTAAAGATTTCTGGTGAAGGGAACCTACTACCTTTGGAGAACATTTCTATCTACAACTCGTTATTAGGAAGCTTTTCCTTACATCAAACTGAAATCTGCATTTTGGCGTCCTCAACCCAGGGTTCTTAGTTCTGCCCGTGGGGCTAAGTCATATCAGACCAGTCTCATCAAGGATATGATACCAAGGATGGCTAGGCATAGGATTATCTGAGGATCATGAATTCAGAGCCTGCAGGGACCTTCCTTAGAGGTAACTAGATCCAGCCCTTTTATTTTACAGATGGGGAAACTGAAGCCCAGAGAGGTCTAATGACTTATCTAGGTAATAAGGGGCAGAACTAGAATTTGAACCCAGGACCTCTGACTCAAGACTAGCATTCTTTCTACTGTACCATACTGCCCTTCAACTCATCTGATTTTCATAGAAAATCTTAACTATTTTTAACCCATGCTCAAGTAATAACTAAAAAGTAAGACCGTGGAATTCTGAGCATTGTTATTTATAAGTAGGAAAAAAAGTATATCACTTTATTTCCTCAGCATATTAAGTCCTGATGAGCTGTGACTTGAGAATCCTTCTGTGTACTGACACGTCTGTAAAATGACAAAGCCAGAAAGATCTTGAGTTTTCCTAAGGTCTTCTCTGTGCTGTTCACACAAACACAGTTGGAGGGTCAGGACACCTGAACAATCTTACAGGGATTTCTAGATTTGGTTATTTCTAAAAGTTAATATTTGTACATATCGTTCTTTTTGCATGTATAAAAGATACAGCAAAGTGGGGGCCCACTGGACACCTATTAACAGCTAAGCTCACAAAGAACTCTGCTTTTCTTAGGTGTTGACACATGTAGGTTTGGAAAGGGTAACAATGTATTCAGGCTTGAATTCAATCTATTTGATTCAAACAAATTCAATTAAGACTTAAAAACTCAGTGAAAAACACACATACACATATATCCAGGAAATCAAACCATTTAAAGTATAGGATCATTCTTGGTTACTCTTGTGCTTCTGTTATTTTAATTCGTTTACTTTTAATTCTAAAAGCATTAACTACTAATTCTATTCCAGTTGGTTTTCAGTTTCAGTGACCCCTTAATGCTGGGCCTTTTATTTCCAATGCCTGATCTTGCATTGCCAGCATGAGCTAAAACAAAACCAAAAAAAGTTATGGTGTCCCTCAGTGAAGGCTAAAGAAAAACACTTACTCATCTCAGTACAACCTTAGAAAGTGTCATCAATTCAGAATCCTGACTCAGGTTTCCCTCTTTTAGTACTTAGGCAAAGCTCAACTGCATTGTCTGAGTAGTCTACAGATAATCTATTTTTGCCCTTTGGCATCAAGAAAGCTTTGGGTGATGGCAGGTATGAGCCATCTATGAGGGAAGTAGAAAAGGTCAAGATTCCTTTGAATTGAGCCCCTGCTGTTTCCATGAAAGCATTAAGAAATCTCATCTTTGCTCCTAAGGGTAGGTATGTGGATGGAGTGTTGAGCCTGGAGTCAGGAAGACTCATCTTCATGTGTTCAAATCTGGCCTCAGATACTTACTACCTGTGTGTCCCTGGGCAAGTCACTTAACCCTGTTTTCCTCAGTTTCCTCATCTGTTAAATGACCTGGAGAAGGAAACGGCAAAACCACTCTGTTATCTCTGCCAAGAAAACCCCAAACAGGGTCAGGAAGAGTCAGACGTGACTGAACAACTCTTTGCTCCCAAATCTCCCAGGAAATGAGAGTCTCATGCTTCCAGGACAGCCTCGTGTATACTTGTGCAGACCACACTCCATCTCCTACACTTCTCGTCTTTTTAGTGATAGTAATTTTAATAATCACTTAACAATCAATTATTACCTGATTGAATGGCAGTGAATTTTCTCATCTGTAAAATGGGAATAGGAATACATTTTCTAAGTTCCAAGTTTGTGTGCCTATCTCTGTTCTCAGACACGATGGAAAGATTGCTCATTGCAGTACATTCAGGAGATTCAGGGACTAATCCCCTCTCTGCTGGGTAGTTGTATGATTTGGGTAAAAGTATTTCAATTCTTCCAATATTTCTTTCCTTATGTGTATCAGCGATTAAATTTCATGATGTCTGCCATCACTTCCAACTCTAAAGATCCTTGAGTTCCATGGCACGATGCTAAGAGCTTTACCACAGATCCAAACAAACCAGCTCTAAAAAACAAAAACAAAAACAAAACCCTACATCCCACGGATGTAGACAAATTCACACAGACATGCAGATAGTAGAATAAAAACAGCAAAGGTTATCGGAGAGTAAGCTGGATATTATAGCTAAAGGCTGGTCTGTAACCAATGTCCAAAGCAGCAGAAGAACAAATATACCTTTGCTTATATTATCAGATTTAGTTCTTTCTATAAGTAAAGCTTTCTGTCTTGATTAGAGCTGTGAACATATAAAAGTCTTTTTCCCCCTTAGCCTGGTTAAGGGTGATCTGAATACAAGAAAGCATTTTCCTGAACTTGGCTCAGGTGGGAAATGCAGGACCTGTGAAATCCAAATATACTTGTGGAAATGCAAACATACTTTAATTTACTGAGTGTAATGAAGGCAGAAACAAATTATTAGCTTTGGAGATAGATGTGTTCGGCTGGTTTGCAAACTGAATTTACCCTTGTTTTGGTGTTATATAGGACACAGGCTCAGAGGCAACTTTTTGTTTTATTATTGGGGTGATCAGTTAGGGTCTACTTGAGGAAGTGGGAAAGGGTGGCTTACCAGACTTCATATCATGGGATAGTCACAGACTGATAATTTAGTTCTCTTGGGGTTACTCAATAAAATGACACATTAATGAAAAAGTACAGCTATTTTAATGGGACAGGTCCTCTATATAGTTTGGAGCACACAGGCTGTTTTACAGAGGCCAAGGAAGTGACGAATTGGCAACTTACTTTTCCACTCGATTTGATTACTGGAGACAGCCAATCTGGAACAATTTAGGCCAAGCCTGCTTTTCCATCAGGAGCAGTGTCTTAGGGGCTTGAATTATCAAGATAATTGGTTCAACTCTTCTGTTCACTTGGCCTGTGTAGACATAGCCTAAGTCAACAGAAACCAATTCCATGGGGAAAATATGCTTTTTTATTTTTGCAAATAAGAATAAAATGCAATTTTCTTTTTTGATCCAAAAGCTTCAGTCTTTACTGTGTGTAACCCACATGGGTGTACTCCAGGTGCATCTGTCATAGAGAAATTGCTTTTCCCCCAAAGTACAGAACTGTGAAATAAACCAATTTGGGCAGAAGTGTAGTGTATGCTAGAATTAGTTAGTGCCTTTCAAATATTTCCATACTCAGGACTGATTTTCAGTCATGCTCATTGTATTAAGACTAATCAGAGAGTTAGCCATGCATGGTTTCTGTACAAATGCTTCTGGGGACTATACTTAGGCTCTTGCGATTGATCCTAACTGGTTGTTTGTGTTAACAGTAGGTTTACTAAGCCGTACTGATGTGGTCCATGGGGTTGTAAGTTCAGTCACCACTTATAAATCAGTGAGGAGGGAACATATGATGACAATCATGACATGCTCATTGAAAACTAAATGTTGGTGCCTGACTTCGAATGCTCTTCTGGCCATTTGATTCTCCTTATCTATAGTTTGATATCATCAAAGAATTAAAGAGTTTGAAAAAAAATTCTGTTTTAAAAATCCACTATGGAAGTTCCCAATGTACAGTAGGCCTTGTCAGAAGTGAAGATATAATGAGAAAAGTCAGGCTTTTTGTCTTTTCTCCTTCAGGTCTGTGTGGGTATAGGTCAGATGATGATCCTGGAACCCACCATGGTCTAGCATCTTACTGACCTTGGAGGCAGTAATTCTCAATACAACAATTCTGTTGTGATGTACAATCTCTGTACCTGCTGTGTCCACAGCAGCTGTTGGTCGGCTCGTCTGGTGCTTGGCTGATATTGGTGATACTGGTACCCAAATAAAGAAGCAAAGAAAAAGTCTTGCTTTAGGAATGTTACACTGTAATAAAAGATTAATTGGGAAATTGGAGCATAATTTAAGTGGTCAAAGATATCTTTAAAAGGTAAATCTCTTTTAAGAAATAGTGGGAGAATAGCAAATTGAAGGCTTCTCTAATAGAGGAGAACCCAAGTGAAATGAGCCACCTTATTTTGATTCTAATTTACACTAATGTAAGTGTGGGAAAGATAATGTACTTGAGAGGACAGGTTTGTGGTTGAAATCCACCGGATGGATTTTGACAAATTAAACATTGGTAAAGATGTTTGGAAGTAATCCAGATCCTTACTATTATTTATGTCAGTGAACTAAAAATCAGTGGTTAATTTGCAGTTCTTATAATTTTTATGATACTTATGTTGTTGTAAATTTAGCAGTGTGCGGCATCAACTCAGCGGGATACACTTTATGTTCTCAGCTACCTTTTGACATCATAATAGATTTCAGTTGCCAAAGCTTTCTCGATAGAATGAAATGTCAAAGAGAGCTGCATGGAATATTTGGATCAGATCCAGACACAAGTAAACATAGAAAAGAATTTCAGAGGCTTGTGTGGAAATTAATCCCTGGACTTTGGGGGAGTGTGGGGAGCAGAGACAGATTGAGTCCTGGGAGTGTTGTTTGGCTGATTTTCGATGGGAGTCTTAGGAAATTTCATAGAATCATAGAGCTAGAAGAGAACAGACAGGTTTAAAAAAAATTAAGAATGCTTAATTAATTTGAATGTTGTTCTTTCTTCTGTTAATTATTAAAGATTTTGTCCCCTTGAGAATATTTTTTTAATTTAAATTTATTTATTTAACATATTTAGTTTTCAGCATTGATTTTCACAAGTTTGAATTACAAATTTTCTCCCCATTTCTACCCTCCCCCCCACTCCAAGATGGCATAAATTCTGGTTGCCCTGTTCCCCAGTCAGCCCTCCCCTCTATCACTCCTCTCCCCTCTCATCCCCTTTTCCCTTCCTTTCTTGTAGGGCAAGATAAATTTCTACACCCATTTGCCTGTGTATCTTATTTTCTAGTTGCATGCAAAAACTTTTTTTTTTGTTTTTGAACATCTGTTTTTAAAACTTTGAGTTCCAAATTCTCTCCCCTCTTCCCTTCCCACCCACCCTCCCTAAGAAGTCAAGTAATTCAACCTAGGCCACATGTGTATCATTATGTATAACCTTTCCACAATACTCATGTTGTGAAAGACTAACTATATTTTGCTCCTTCCCAACCCATCCTGCTTTATTGAATTTTCTCCCTTGACCCTGTCCCCTTTCCAAAGTGTTTGTTTTTGATTACCTCTACCCCCATCTGCCCTCCCGTCCATCATCCCCCCCTTTTATTTTTTTTTATCTTCCTCCCTCTTCTTTCCTGTGGGGTAAGATACCCAATTGAGTATGCATGCTATTCCCTCCTCAGGCCAAATCTGATGAGAGCAAGGTTCACTCATTCCCCCCTCACCTGTCCTCTCCCCTCCTCCCACAGAACTGCTTCCTCTTGCCACCTCTATGTGAGATAATCCACCCCATTCTATCTCTCCCTATCTCCCTCTCTCAGTATGTTGCTCTCTCATCCCTTAATTTGATTTTATTTCTTTTAGATATCTTCCCTTCATCTTCAACTCACCCTGTGTCTGCTCTCTCTCTCTTTTACATATATACATATATATATATATATATATACACACACACACACACACACACACACACAGATATATACATACATACACATTCACCTATATATACCTAAACATATATATATATATATATGCATATTCCCTTCAGCTACCCTAATACTGACATCTCATGTATCATACACATCATCTTTCCATGTAGGAATGTAAACAAAACAGTTCAACTTTAGTAAGTCCCTTGCACTTTCTGTTTCTTGATTACCTTTTCATGCTTCTCTTGATTCTTGTGTTTGAAAGTCAAGTTTTCTATTCAGTTCTGGTCTTTTCACTGAGAAAGCTTGAAAGTCCTCTATTTTATTGAAAGTCCATATTTTGCCTTGGAGCATGATACTCAGTTTTGCTGGGTAGGTGATTCTAGGTTTTAATCCTAGCTCCATTGACCTCCGGAATATCATATTCTAAGCCCTTCGATCTCTTAATGTAGAAGCTGCCAGATCTTGGATTATTCTGATTGTGTTTCCACAATACTCAAATTGTTTCTTTCTGGCTGCTTGCAGTATTTTCTCCTTGATCTGGGAGCTCTGGAATTTGGCAACAATATTCCTTGGAGATTTCTTTTTGGGATCTATTTGAGGAGGCGATCGATGGATTCTTTCAATTTCTATTTTGCCCTGTGGCTCTAGAATATCAGGGCAGTTCTCCTTGATAATTTCTTGAAAGATGATATCTAGGCTCTTTTTTTAATCATGGCTTTCAGTGGTTTTTCCAAGGAGATATTTCACATTGTCTTCCATTTTTTCATTCCTTTGGTTCTGTTTTATAATATCTTGATTTCTCATAAAGTCACTAGCTTCCACTTGCTCCAATCTAATTTTTAAAGTAGTATTTTCTTCAGTGGTCTTTTGGACCTCCTTTTCCATTTGGCTAATTCTGCCTTTCAAGGCATTCTTCTCCTCACTGACTTTTTGGAGCTCTTTTGCCATTTGAGTTAATCTATTTTTTAAGGTGTTGTTTTCTTCAGTGTATTTTTTAGTATTTTTTTGGGTCTCCTTTAGCAAGTCATTGACTTGTTTTTCATGGTTTTCTCGCATCCTTCTCATTTCTCTTCCCAATTTTTCCTCTACTTCTCTAACTTGCTTTTCCAAATACTTTTTGAGCTCTTCCATGGCCTGGGACCAGTTCATGTTTTTCTTGGAGGCTTTTGGTGTAGGCTCTATGACTTTGTTGTCTTCTTTAGGCTGTATGTTTTGGTCTTCTTTGTCACCAAAGAAAGAATCCAAAGTCTGAGACTGAATCTGGGTGTGCTTTCCCTGCCTGGCCATATTCCCAACCAACTAACTTGACCCTTGAGTTTTTCAGTGGGGTATGACTGCTTGTAGACTAACGAGTTCTATGTTCCACGTTTGGGGGGAAGGTGCCAGCTCTTTCACACCAGCACTACCCCTTCCCCAAGAACCCCCAGTCTGGACTGGGCTTATATCTTCAGCAGGCTGTTGCACTCCTGCTCTGATCCGCCACTTAATTCCTCCCACCAGGTGGGCCGGGGGCCAGAAGCAGCAGCAACTGTAGCTGCCCCAGCTCCGCTGCCCCGGGGCTGGAAGCTGAACCTCGAACTCCTTCCACTCCCGCAGCTTTTCCCACTAACCTTCTCCGCAGTCTTTGGTGTTTGTGAGTTGAGAAGACCGGCGCAGCTCACCGACACAGGGCACGAGGGCCCGCTCCGCCCGGCTCCTGGTCTGGTTGATCCACGCCACTCAGGCTGGGCTCTGCTCCACTCCGTTCCCAGCTCCCAGCTCCCAGCTCCGTGTGGGATAGACCTCACCCAGAGACCATCCAGGCTGTCCTGGGCTGGAGCCCTGCTTCCCTCCGCTGTTCTGTGGGTTCCGCTGCTCTAGAATTGGTTCAGAGCCATTTTCTATAGGTTTTTGGAGGGACTCGGCAGGGAGCTCAAGCTGGTCCCTGCTTTCCAGCCGCCATCTTGGCTCGGCCCCCCCACCCCCCTTGAGAATATTTTATTGTGACTCAAAGCTAGACCCTCATTTTGTGTGACAGTATGTTATTGAACTTACTGCTTTTTGGCCCCTTTTAACTGTAAACATGACTTTACACCATAAAGTTTAGAACCTCCCCACACTATGTTTTAAGTACTTTTTAATAATAGACTATGTTAATATTATACATGGATATTTTAAAAAGTTATTTGTAAGGGAATTCAACAATTAGGAAGAATTTGCATTTCCTTTCATGCTCCTTAATTCTGTCCCCCAAAATTTAATCTTGAGTGACCTCAGGCAAGCCATTTATCAACCCTGGGCCTCAATTTCATCACCCATAAAATAAAGGTTTGGGATTAAATTAACTCTTTTAAGGTCCTTTCTAGCTCCAAATGCCCAGGTCTGTCATCTTTTACAGTTGTATTTTCCTATGCTACCAACTCAAGTTTTTGCCACCCATCAGACTTGTCTTATTTACCGCAGCAAATTTCTGTTTGTCCATGAGGGTCTACACCAACTTTTTCTTTTATTAAGGAATACTATCCTTGTAGGTTGTTCCTATTATGCTTTGGCCACTCTTGTTTCCATTAAAAAAAGATGGAGACAGTTTTTAAAGTGCACATCCATTAACGTATTTGATTGCCAGGGCAGGGAGGTGGGAAATGTGCCTGTATAGTGTCTGTGGAAGTGTGGATCTCAGTAAGGTGACAGCAGTCCTGAAGGATCAGTGCCAGAGGTAGAAGGGGATGTTGTTCTAAAATGGGTGAAGAGAGTGTTGGAGATAAATGACTGCCTTTGATGATTTTCATGAGTTACTGTATCTCTACACTTAACCAAACTTGGTACTCGAAAACGTTCATACAGTCTATCACCAATCAACATTTGAAGTCTTTCTAGTTTCTACTCATTTCTTAGTCACAGACTCAGTCACCTCAGTGTCAATATGAGAGAGCAGAATAGGACTCTTTAATGGAAGTACTTTCATAGGCCTTTGCAGAATTTACCTCCTGGAAGTCATGCATTGCCCCTAATTCTCAGATCACATCATGATGAAGTGTTGACTTGTGAACAGTTAGAAGGGCCAGTACCAAAGAAAAAAAAAATTTTTTTCCTTGTCCTCTCTCTCTCTCTCTCTCTCTCTCTCTCTCTCTCTCTCTCTCTCTCTCTGTATATATATATATATATATATATATATATATATATATACACATACACACACACACACACACACACACACACATAGGGTGTGTGTGTGTGTGTGTGTGTGTATTTTTTATTGAAGTACAGATTAAATCAAAATACCATAGGGCACAATCCTAAAGTAAAATGTCTTTGAAAGGAAAGCACACGCACACCTATGCGCGCATACATAGTCCTGCCTCTCTTAAATCCAGTTCACTTGCAAGTCAAGAGATTCTCCTCCTGATGTCATTGGTCCTTGTTGAGAATGAAGGATGAACAACAACAGCAATGCACAGGTTAATAGCTTAGAACTTCACTAAGACTTTTGGGATCCCCTGTATAGGGGTGTGTGTGTCTGTATACACATATGTACACATACAAATTGGAAAAGAACACCATACTTTGGGTTTAAACTTTTTAAATTTTCATTTTAGTTGGTATCTTTTCTTTTAATATTGCCTTCAATTTACTTCTCAATCTTTCTCTCTTTTATGTAACAGTCATCTCATGTAACAAAGGTTAAATAAAGTGGGGGGGGCAGTTTAGCAAAACTAACCAGTACGTCAACCACATTTGATAGTATATTTGATGCTTTACTGCCATAGCTTCCTATCTCTTCAAAAAGGAAGGAGTTACTTTTCATAGACACTTATTATGGGGTTGCGGGGAGGCAATTGGGGCCTGTATCGACACCCTTGGCATATTTAGGTTGTACACTTTCCAAGGACTGGACAGCTTGCAGTCTTCTGAATAAAAAGAGCCCCATGTATTGTGAAGGTTAGATAAATGTTTAACAATGGCTGGGGTGATCAGTCATCAATCCTCAATGAAAGAGAATAGATTAACTCTTTAAATGTGAAACTACTATGTAGGTCTTGAGAGAACTTGGCTTTGTCCCCCATTACCAGCCACTCTTGCATTCAGATTATTGGTATGTAAAATCAGGATTTTTTATTCATCAGTATTTTTGATATTTGTTTATCATTTTCTCTGCTAAACATGTTTATTTTCTGAAGGTTTAAAATATAGTTAACTTTGGATTACAGAGAGAGGGATGATGGAGCCCTTTTGTTCATTTAAGCTTTTAACACCACAGCTAAGAATCCTATGCTGTCACTTATAGCTGTTACCAATTTATGTTTTTCTTCTCCATATCAACAAAAACATCATTCCATGAACCCCACACCCTCCAGCAAAGCAAGAAATGTATCAATTAAGGCTGACTTTTTGAGTGATTGTGAGGGCAACATATTAAAATAGAAGCAAGAAAGAGTTCTGAGGACTAGATGATGGGAAGGCAATTCTCAGGACCTAGGTTATATTCTCTTCTATTTAAAGAATCCCTGCCTCATCTTTGCCTTTTGACATACACTGCCCTTCCCCCCGTGCTCGACCACCACGTTTGGAAATGCTTTTTCCTTCCTCTAGCCTCATATGACAAATTATTTTGTATTTTTCTATTGGGAGACAGTATAGCTTGGTGGAAAGATAGCTTGCCAGGGCTCAGGTTATAGCGCTGGGGGACTGTGTTTCATGCCCACCATCTCTGAGACCATGGACAATTTATTCTCCCAGTTTACCTTCTCAGTCTGTAAAATGGGGATAATAAGACCTTTGCTGCTTGTCTCACAGAATTGTTTTGAGGAAAGTGCTTGGCAAAACTTTAGATCCTTTGGAAGGTGATTTAAATATCATTGTCTCAGACTCAGATATAAATTAATTTCTATTCTTCTAATTATTTCAGGTTTAGAAATATGAATTGAATCATATCACTTGGGTCATTCTCCAATCTATTGGGCATCCAGCTGTCTATTACTATGATAGGGAAAATTTAATCATTTACAAGTGGTATTGTCCCTAAAACTACTTTAATAAAGTACAAAGTATATCAATTGACATAATAATTTTTCTAATATTTTACTATAAGTTCCACTATCTGTACAAGCATATTTTAAATACAAATAATTTCGGCCAGATATGATAATCTTTCTTTGAAATAAAATTTTTCATCTTATCTCTAGTATGTGTAAGGACACTGTGTCATTTGATACATTTTGTTTCTTTGAACTATTCTAAAATTTGAGGCGGTCAAGTGTGCTGGGATATAGGGTCATAGCAAAGCTTCTGGTGGGCAAGTAATCTATCCTCTTTGCCTTTGAAATCCCTAGCGCTCTGTAGAGCAGACAACAATTTACCTGGGCCTCAAATTTCCTTCCAGCTCTAAATCTTTGATCCTCTAGTCTTTTTGATAGTCTTTTGTTTATGTTTGTCATGATTGCTGCATGTGAGATGACCAAGTGTTTCACGAAATCACATTCCTTGTTATCTGTGGGTGCACAGTGAACCAGCTCCACCCACTCCTTACTTTTCTTCTTCTTCAAGAAGACTCAGTTATCCATCCTTTCATTTTGCTACATTTTATATCTTTGGAGATTTACATCAACTGAGCTACTGTATATAGGACATTTTGAAAACTATAATGCTATATAAAATACCAGCTACTACTATTTTTATTAACTATTATATTATGAATACTGTTATTATTAATTATTATTTTTATTTCATGTATAGCGAGGATTTCCATGTTGGTTCAGTTCCTATATTAATGTGTTGCCTCATTAGTTAATTAGACAAGGACCTCACATTTAGAGTAGCAATAATTGTTTAAAAACTATGGGATTTTTTGTACCTTCTTCCTTGTTTTCTTCCCCCTCTGTCATTCTTAAAGTAGAATTAGGTCAAATAGCACTGAGGGCCATTTTGTAGTTTTCTTTGGGTCATCATGGCCAAAAAATTCTTTTTTAATTATATTTGATTACCTTTTAACCAATGCAGTCACAGGTCTGGTCAAAAAATTCAACTGTAGAGTTTAGTTGTTTTTAAATACTTCTTCAGGGGTTGCCATTCAGTCAACATACATTAATTAAGTGCCTATTCTGTGCTAGGCACTATGCCAAATTCTGGGAATACAAATATGACAAAGAGTGACAGTTCCTTCCCTCAAAGAGCATACAATCTAATGGAGGAAGACAACACACAAAAGTTGAAAAGTTACGAAATGAGATGAGAGAAGGGAGCATGATAGAGAAATACAAAGGAGAGAAGGGTCATAGGAAATGAAGAAATGACTGGCCAGGGCACCCTCCTTAAATGGAGGCTTGCATATGTGCTATATCATCTGTGCTAGATTGAAAGTTTTTGAGGGTAGGGACCATGTCATAATCATCTTTATATCTTCCCTAGCCCCTAGTGCCTACCACAGTAGGTGCTTTGTGCATACTGGGCAATTAATAAATTGTTCTTGAGTGAATGAACTGAACCTTTAATTATCTATGTGATAGAATATTAATGGTCTTTAAAACCCATAATCAGTATTAAGATATGAAGAAAGGAAGTTCTGTTCATTGACTTTGACTCATGGGTATGCATATACATGAACAGTTTAAAGATGTGCAAAGTTCATTTAGTTGATTCGGTTATATTCTATAGGCCTGGATTTTGTCGCCTTAAACATAAAATATAAATGCTTTTTTTTTCTTTAAAGCTTACAGAGATGTTTGGTAGAACAAATTATTATCACTTTGAGAGTCATGTAAGCGGTACTCTGAGAATCTGAACCAAGTTGATTTCTTCTTGGACAGTTGAACTTTTCATACATCATGGTAGACTTTGTAGCAGTATAGCAGTTTTGCCCTCGAATTTCAGTAGTTGGTTAAATCATATAATCCAAGAATTCATGGTGGGCACAGTTACATAATATTTGAATTGACCTATGAAGAACAGTGGGCGACCTTTATGTGGGAACTGGGAAACTTACTTGAATAAAGTCCCCATTCCAGTCCTTGTCTATCTAAGAAACTACCATATAAGCATTTTACAGGAGAAAATAAAGAAAAGAGCTTAGATATCCAGGCATTTGGGCACATGATGGGTTAGTAGCAGGACTAGAATTATATTCCGGAATTTCAGCCCCCACTTCCTTCTCCTATTGCTCTGTTCTTTAAAGAGAGATAACCAGATCTGTTCATGGCAGTTTTTTAGTGGAAGCTAATTATCCATTAGCATGTAGCATTGGCATATAAAGAACATTTCATTAGGGTGTACACACCCATTTTCCATTTATTTGAACCCGAATATTTATTGATATTCAGTTATGAAAGGGAAAGGTAGCAGACAGGCCAAACATCTGTAAAATGTGCTTAGTACTGTGCTAAGCAGTTTATGATTATTATTTCATTTGGTCCTCACAACAACCCTAGAAGATAGGTGCTATTATTTTTTTGCATTTGAGGAAACTGAAGCAAAACAGAGATTTAAATGACTTTTTCAGGATCATGCAGCTAAGAAGGGTTTGAGGCCAGATTTGAACTCAGATCTTCCTGGCTCCAGGCCTCTATCCATTGTAAAAGGACATTATATATCCTGAAGAACATTATTTTTATTCATTCAACAAACTAATGAACTCAATTATACTTATTCTTCTAAGTTGGACAATGGGCTCTACTTAAAAAATGTAAATTTTAAAAATAAGATGCAAAGTACCAATTCTCTTGAGACGTTTGGGTGTGTCTAACCCACATTTGGGTGTGTCATAACACACTTTGCCCACACACCTGTGGTTTGCAGTCAACCTGGGAAATGTAACAAAAATCCAAAATATAATCTTGGCATCATACTATGAAATTTACATTGCATCTGTGGATTAAACCCCAGTGTTATATTCATGACATTGGCACAACACCTTTTGAATTCAGAGGGTGACTAAAGGACGAGTCCCCTAAACAGAAACACCTTTTTATTAGCAGTAAATCTCTTTTGTACTCTAATATGGGGCTTCAGTTGATCAGGTGGCAAAGGATCACATTTCAATTTTTCTTTGAAGGGGCAGGGTAATGGCATATTTTTTGTGGCCTTTGTCTCTTCTGCTAATGTTTGCCAGATTGTTTGGCAATTCAAATGGAGAGGGGGGAGCATAATGAAAAGGGGTTTGCTTTTTTAAAATAAGGAAAGGCATAATATGGGCTATGAAGAAGGTATTTTTTTTTCATTTTGAAATCTGTGGAAAAAATATGGCTTCCTATCAGTAGAATATAAATCACCACATTTTCTTAGGTAAGTGTTAAAGTCTGACTGATATTTGGTATACAAAGAATTCATTTATCTGGTGTTCTTTCCTCCATCCCAACACTGCAGATGTTCCATAAAAATTAATGTTCTTTTTAGTAGATTCTTTATATGCACTTAGTTTGAAGGTGGTTACCAGTAGAGTGTTAGTACTCCTGGTCAACTTTGCTTAGGCCAAAGCTGGGATCAAAAATTAATGCGATTTAGGAACTTCAAAAGAAATCGTTCTTGAAATTTGTATGTCTTGTAATTTAATGCTTTAACATTATGTAGCATGTTCTAAGAGTTACGTGTTTAAAGCCAAATCTATCTAACTTGATAATCTAGACTAAATTAGTTGGAAAGATAAATAAAGCAAAGAAACAACAAAAACCTCTTATTTACCCCCTAAAGAATATCATAGAATGTTTCCTTAATTCCTTCATTTTCATCAGTCAATAAACCAGTAGCAGAAATTGGTGGCTTTCCCAAGGTTGCAGAGCTGGCTAGGGGCACAGTGGGGGATGAGAAAGTAGGCTTGTTGACCTTCAGTTCCATGCTTTTTTTCTAGTATTGTTATGTTGATAATAGCCATTTGACGTCATTCTTAAAGAAAGTGTAAGCAGAGCAAAAACTGACTGCCTTAAAAAGTATGTGGAAGTAACGTTTTTCTTTGGGGATTCAGTTCAAACAAATATTAAGCATCGAATGTGTGCAAGCTAGTATGGCATATGCTGGAAATATACTCAAAAATGGCATAGCTTTTGTCCTCCAGTGGCTTCTAACTCTTAAATGACTGACTGGAATTCAAGTTAAAATATGAATGAACATGTAAAAGATATCATGGTTTCCTGAGAGACTTAAGGAAAGAGAGAACACTTCTAAATTGAGAAGTAACTCTGAAGAAGTACCACTTGCAATGGTTCTTCAAGGAGGAAAAAGGATATCAACAGGCAGAGATGTGGGGGGAATATATTTCAGGCAGAGGAAATGGCGGATGGCATGTATAAATGTGTAGAGGTTGGGAAAGGTAAAGGGAGATCGGTGAACAACGGACAGTTCGGTTTGACTAATGGACGGGAATGGGATTAGTGAGAAATAAGACAGAAAAGGTAGTTTACGGAGGCTAGATTCAGATGGCCCTTGGATACTAGGTCAACAAGATGGATCCACTGACGATCTTTGAGCATGAAAGGAACATCAGTAATAATGATAATAATCAGCATGTATATAGATCTTTAAGGTTTGTGAAGTTTTAAGAAATTTATCTTCACAAGTACCCTGGGAAATATTATTATCCTCACTTTACAGATAGGAAGTTGAGGCAGGTAGAAGTTAAATGACTTCCCCATGGTCACTTAGCTAGTAAGTGACTGATACCAGGTCACCCACCCACTCTATTCATTGTGGCACCCAGTTGTCTCCGAAGATTCTTTGGCAAGTATAAGGGGAAAAAATGTGCAGAACAGGGAGGTGGCATTAAGCAGAGCAGCTAAGCTACAAAAATAGTCGACATGAGTGTTGATGAGAATAGAAAGTGGCAGGTTGAGTGGAAAGGAAGGGACAGTAACAGAGATTTTGCAATGATAGGAATTGTCACACTATTGAACATAGGGAATGTGGGAAAGAGGAATCAAAATGATTTCAGAGATTTAGGTTTCAGGTGGAATCAACCAAAATAAGCAAGTTCAGAGGAGGAAAGATTGGGAAGGGAAGATGGGTCAATTTGGGATGTTGAGTGTTGCGCTTGATTTTTGGCAATGGCCTCTAGAGGTAGAGATGTCTATGATACAGCTGGAAATCAGAAACTTTGGTCAGGACAGAGGATTGTGAATGAGATGCAGATGTGAGAGTTACCTGCATAGATATAAACATTTAGACTGTGGTGGTCAATGTGGTTGTGAAGGGAGAGTAGAGAGAAGAGTGATTTGGGAGGTGTTTACCATTAGGAGACAGGAGGTAGCAGAGAAAGCCATGGTGAATAAGAAGTAATAGTGACAGTTGTAGAAAGGAAATCATAAGAGAGTAGTGCCATGTAGAAGCAAAAAGAGTGAAGAGAGTCCTAAGAGGGAGGAGGGGGTTGACAGTGCCAAATGGTACAGGAAGGTCTGTAACACAGAGAATCATTAGAGAGCTGCAGAATTGGACAGATCTCAGAGGCCATCTGGTCCATCTCCGTACCTAACCAGGAGGATCTTCACCAACTTACTTTCTGAGTAACCAGCATGCCTTTGTTTGAAGAGTTACAGTGAGGGGTAATGTAGTGTCTTCTGAAATGGCCTGTATCACTTTGGTACAGATTTGATTGTTAAAATATTAAAAGATCTTTCTTTCTCTGTCTGTCTTTCTCTGACTCTGGCTCTTTTTCTCTCTGTCTCTGTCTGTCTCTGTCTGTCTGTCTCTCTCTGTCTCTCACACACACACACTCAAACACACATACACACACACATGCATGCACATGCACACACTCCTGTTGCTCCTAGGTCTGTATTGTGGGGCCATGCAGAAAAATCCTAATTCCTTGAGTTCAGGCCACTCTCATCTTCTCCCTCTACCCCCTTTTCTTTCAACTCACGTCCATGTGGTATGAACTTGAGGTCCCTCCATCGTCTTAGTTGTCCTCTTCACGCTTTGCTGCTTATGAACCTACTAAAACACAAGGATGGAGTGGAAGTGGTTGATCACTTACTGGATACTTCCAGCCATATTACCATATGTACATCCATACCTCTCCTTTTCCAGCTTCCCTTAATTCCTTCAAAGCAGGGATGATCTGGCAGCATGTTTTTATTTGTAGCCTCAGAGCTTAGCACGGAGCCTGGCACATACTAAATACTTAATAAATGTTCTCTCTCTCTCTCTCTCTCTCTCTCTCTCTCTCTCTCTCTCTCTCTCTCTCCCTCTCTCTCTCTCTCTCTCTCTCTCTCTCTCTCTCTCTCTCTCTCTCTCTCTCCCCCCCCCTCTCTCTGTCTATCTAGCCATCTATCTAGCCATCCATCTATCTATCTATCTATCCATCCATCTATCTATCTATCTATCTATCTATCTATCTATCAAAGATATGTTTTATGTAGTGACTATTACCAATGACAAAGTTTTTATTTTTCAAATCTGGGTTTATACATCATTTGAAAGTTGTATTGTGGGGGATGCCCCACTGATGTTGGTGATAATATAATTGAAAGCTGGTTTTCCTAAGGCATGGATCTGGCCATGTTATTCCCCTGTTCAGGGAGCTCCAGTTTCCCATTACTTCCCACATATTAAATAGAAGTTCCTCCAGCATTTAAAGCTTTTTCTAACATGGCCCCTTCCTACCTTTCTAGTCATCTCATACCTTCGTCCTCTATATTCTAGGTACAGTTCAGGTAGACATCTTGACCTGCTATTTCTCAAACCCATCCCTTCCATCTCCCTTATCTTGGTGTCTTTGTAATAATGGTCACCCATTGCACCCAATGCAATAATAATATCTACCTGCTCACCTCTTCCTCTGAGTTTTTCTGACTTCATTTGTCCCTCCCCCTACATCCCACTTTTTACAGGAGGCCCAAGCTGCTGATATAGCTCTGTAGCTTAGATGATCTCCAGTCTCCTCTGCATATAGCTAAGTCCCATTTAGTGGAATCATGAAACCCGTGAAATAGTTGCATTATTTGTATTTGTACTGCATATTTCCACTGGACAGGAACAGGTTACCATATTTTATATAATTGTACCTTCAGATTGTGCAAATTCAAAATATATGTGACAACTTATTGGAATTTGTTATTTATACTAATTGGGACTTACCATGTATCTAGTTATCTATATGCTGTCTCCCCAGTTACAATTGTGTATGTGTGGTTGTGGTTGTGAGCATCCCAAAGGAAGGAACTGCTTGCTTTGGGCTCCATCTCCTGTGCCTTTAGAATTGCTATCTCCTATGCCGCAGCTAGGTGGTGGAGTGTATAGAGGACTGGGTCTGGAGTTAGGAAGACCAGTTCAAATCCAGCCTCAGAGACTTACTAATTTATGTGACCTTGGCTAAGTGACTTAACCCTCATTTGCCTCCATTTCCTACCTGATTGCTTTCTCCATTTTGATATCACAAGCAAAGACACAGAATGAATGGTCCTCAGATCTGAAAGGATCCAAAATGGAAGTTTTTAGACCCAGACGATTCTACCATCAAAGGTTCCAGCAGTAGGAGGAAGCGTTAGACTGGAGTAGGGGGAATATCCAGACCAAAAAAGACTTAGCTTCTCTGAAACTAGAGAGGTGTTCTGGATATGACCCCTCACTACCTCTGAGTACCACATACATCTCTCTTGGTTTTCCATAATCCTCAGTATTTCGCCATCACTTTTCTGATCTATATGTGCTTTCAAAAAATGGGAAGTTTGATTTGACATGATAAGCACATTCATCCGGCACACATGTAGGGTCACTTTGTAAGAAGGAGAGAGGGATAGTGATAGGAAGTGTACCTGTGATTTCATTGGTATCGCAAACTCTCGGTGAGGAGTAGCAGGAGAATATATGATTTTCTCTTTGTTTTATTGTTGACTTCAAGACAGGTAAATCCCTGATGTCTTCCTCTTGGTATAGCCATAATGTAGCTTCAGTTGAATCATATCCATTAGCTGTAGGCTGATTCGCTATTGAAATACCCAGATGTACAGGGAACGTAGAAGAGGAAGAGAGAAAGCACAAAGTTAGAACAGGCCACGGTAAAGTGCGTTTACATGGTGAGAAAGTTTATTTGCTTTTTTTTCTGAAGATGTGCTAAGTGATTTTGCAGTTTGAGTGGAATGGCTTTATTGCACTTAACTCTGCATTTATTAAATAAATTTGTTCTCCAACTCAAGTGTTAAGTGTGTATTATGAAACCCCAAAGCCAATCTCAGTGGTTGCAGTGTGCAAATATTTTTTAAACTATGTAATTAAATAGGACTTGGGCTGCAAGGTCTACTAAAGTAATTTATTAATTGAATGGCCTGATTTAATTTTATGTTATTTTAGTTTATTCAGAAAAGAGCCTGTGTCCCTCGTAGAGATAGGAGCCTCTTGTGTGGCTGTCAGTGATGGTTCACAGGTCCTCTAGAAGGAATCTTTAGCACCCAATTAAATATTAACCAAGAAGATGGGACTTGCTTTTTCTGTCCCTGAAACTCTGTTTTGACATCTAATCCTGCTGATAAAAAAGTACCATGCAGAATAATTTGCTGTGCATTCTGTGTATCGCTAGATTATTTTTAAATGAATTTCTTTATAATTCTTTTGTCTTTAATTGTGCCAGGATATAACATTGTATGCAGTGTAATAACAAACAATAACAATGTCCTTGTGATTCAGTGTTAGCTTTGTGTAGCAGTGGCCAAAGCCGCACTGGCTAGGTTTCCTTTAAATGTCATTTTAAAGGTATTGTGGTTTCTGAGCAGCAGCTGTGATTGAAAAGTGTGTAAACTAAGCTGTTCTTGTTCATATCATTTTTATATTCTTATGTCAGACCAGAAGGCTGCTTTAAATTTATTTTTCATTGTGTATTAATTCTAGAGCCCTTTTTTTCTTTCTTTAGAACATATGTTCTTTGGGACGTGTTACACTCAACCATTTTAGAAAATAACTAATTGTAGGGAAAAGTACCAAAGTAGTAGCTGGAGTATTGTATTTGAGTATTGAATTTATAGAGATGTATTTTAACACACATTGTGGAATTACTGTACGTTGAATCTGTGACTTAGCAGATGAAATAATCGAGCATACTGTATTGAGTAACATAAAAGGCAGTGACTTTCAGGCATGCAAATCTCCTTCCCAAAAGGAACATAATGTTTTGTTTTGTTTTTTTACTATTAGGTAACGCAGTATTTTGTTACTTGAGGATTTTTCTAGGGGGACTATTTACTTAAAATTCTTAGTATTTCCAAATAGAAACTTTGTCCCTGGATGCCAGCCTTTGAGAATTCCCATTTACTTAATATGCTATTGTGAACAAGTATTTCTCCCTACCTTGTAGTCCCTCGTAGCTGTTCTGGTAGATCTATATGAATCATATTAAGAAGAGGGGTTTTTTGGGGGGAGGGTTAAGAATTCTTGAATTCAAGTGATAGAGGGGATGATGAAGAAGATAACCATAAGAGTAGCTTCTTTTGTGTACTTTTCATGATAATTTTTTAGACTTAATATGACCCAAATGCATTTTTTTATCCTGTGAAAATTTAGAATGGGGGATGCTGAAATGTACTTTCCCTTAAAGGTGGTACAAGCAACTTGAAGGATATATCAGCTGTTATCCTAAATTGAATTCCCAAAGTAATTTGATTCAATGTTTTGGTAGTTTCCCCCAAACCCACTAACTTACCTTATAAATTTTTTTTTATAACCTAGTATCTGTTTTTAGCTTTTGGAAGCAGATTTGGGAAGCAACTTCCTTCAACTTGACCAGTCCCCATTGCTGCCCACACCTGTGAAAGAATGGCCCCTGTAGGGCACTGAGCCTCCCTCTGGCTCTGTTGCTGTCTCACCTTCATTTCTCCAATTGACACCTTGATCTCTAGGGTTCTGTAAAGTGAGGGGGTTGGCCTAAATTATCTTTAAGGGTTCTCTCGACTCAAGATCTATGATCCACGAATACTCTGATTACTCCGTTACCTCACCCATCTCCTTGATCCTGCTAACACTGCACTGTACGTGTTCACTAGTAAAACACTCATCCATCTTCAGAGTGATGCCAACCAAGTGAGATCAAAAAATCATCCTTTTTTTCTGCTCAGTAAAGCTAAGCTTGGTGGCTTTGAAAAAAATTTCTTAGAGGCAGAGAAAACAAAACAGATTATAAGTATATAATGAAAGCGGAGAAAATAGATGTATTTGCTAAATACAGTCTGCTCTAAACTTAACTGGTCTAACTGTAAGTGAAGTTCATGGATTTTAGTGTGAAGGGATCTTTGAGGCCATCCTCATATTACAGAGGAGGAATCTGAAACCCCAAGAGTCTAGGTGACTTCTGCAAGGTCACACAGGGAACAAATAACTGAAATGGTATTGAAACCACTGGACTCGTCAAGTCACATTTTTACTGTCTTTTTAAAATAAATGTTTATTGATGTATTTTTTTATTTTTCATATCACCGCAATTGTTATTATTTTTAAATGAATTTCTTTATAATTCTTTTAATTGTGCCAGGATATGGCATCCTATGAAGTATAATAATGATGACAATAATAAGCATCCCTTCCCTTCCTCCTCTAAGAGAATCATCCTGTATAACCAATAGTATTTTAAAGACAAAAAATACAGACAAAAGGAAAAAAAGAAGAGGAAAAAATCAGCACAACCGATCAGTACATAGAAAAACACTGGAAAATGTACGCATCTGTGTGCTGTAGTAGATAAAGAAGGTCTTGAAGTTCTAATTCAGCCTCCAGCATTAGCTATGTGACCCTGGGCAAGTCACTTAACCCTTGTCTGCTTCCGTTTCCCTCAACTATAAGTTGGAGATGATGATAACACTTTCCTCCCAGGGTTCTTGCAAGGATCAAGTGAAATAATATTTTTAAAGTGCTTAGTACTCTTCCTGGTACATAGTAAGAATTTAATAAATGTTTATTTCCTTCCTCCCTTCTTCCAGTTCTCAGTCTGTAATCCTTTGGTCTCGAAAGACCAAATTTCAAGAAGGTTGATTGTCCTCAAGAAAGATACGAAAGTGTAAGCTCTGTTTTGCTTTGTTTTGTTTCTATCTGTAATAAAGTCCCTCTATTACCTGGTTCACCCTATCACATCCATTCCAAGGCCCAACTTTAGAAGAAGCTTGTGAAAGATCACAAGTCTTGAGAAGTAGCCTTGCAATTAAATCCAAAGCTGGTTCATATAAAGGGGCTTGTTTCTGTATGGAAAATATGAGACTCTTTCCTTTCTTTTTTTTACATGGACCAGGTGTGGATTAGTTCACTGAACCTTTCACCCAACGCTTATTCCTCCTTGTAATTCTTCTGAGGTCGTAGTTCAGCCAAGGCAAAGAAATGTGGTATTAGAGGTGAACTGAGAGGCATTTAAAAGGTAAACAAAGTGTGTAAGATCCCAAATCAGTAACAGAAAATATGCACAGACTTGAACATTTATTTCCATGCCAGTAAGTTAGAGCTTCCATCTTCTTCCATCTTCTTTGAAGATGTTTTCAAGGGCCCTTCCAGTGAGCAGCAATGCTGGCAGCTCCCATGGGCACAGGGATTTTGGGGTTAATAGTGTGCCACCAGCTGTGACAGGAGAAACCAAAATCCTGACTCCAGGTTTCTATAGCTTTAAACAACAAAACAAAACAAAATGGAAAAGAAATGTGTATTTTTGAAGCATTCCCCCCAAGAAGTTTAGATTTACCTTCCCCACCCCTCCCTAGCCTCCAAGAAGCTTAAAATCCAATACATGTTATTTACTTAGTATTCTCTGACTGCATTGGGGTATTATAATCACTTTTCCTTCAAGTCACTTTATTATTGACTGAGCAGGGCAAGCAACTTTATGGAGTACGTAAGACTCACCTCTGGCATCCTCAGTTTCACCACCCACCAATTCCTTCTATGTTTTTTTTAACCTGTGTCTATCCTCTCCCTACCTAGGCAAACGCAGAAGCCTCTTTTTCCCCTTTCATTTAATAATAAAAATAATAGCTAACATTTTAAAAAGTGTGTTAGGGGTTAATAAATGCATTAAATATCTTATTGTATTTGATTCTAGCAACAGCTTTGCATTCTTATATTCGTAATATACAGATGGGGATATGGAGACTGAGAGGTAAAAATGACTTGCCTCAATCTTCATGTTTTCAATCATAATGCCCTACCCACTGTTAGTGCTTGTTAGTGAAGGATTTGCTGTTAGTCATTTACTGCTTGTTCTGAATTTGAGCCACCATATTGACTTTTTAGGGATATCTTAACCCTCATGTCTGATTGTCGATTTTAAAAAGTCAGCAAGCATTTATTAAGCACCTACTATGTTCCAGGTATTGTGCTAGGTGCTAGGGATACAAAGAAAGGAAAAAACAAAAAACAAACCTCATTCCTGCTCTCAAAGATGTCCGAGTCTCAATGAGAAAGACAACAGGCAAAAAACTACGTACAAGCAAGATATATATGGGATATATTGGAGATACTCAAGAGTGAGAAGACATTTGCCTTTATCTTCTGTTAAAGGAGTCTCAGGTATCAGGAACAGAGGCAAACACATTTTGGGGATGGAGATAGTAATGAAGGCCTCCAGTTCTTTCTGGAACATTCCTCGTTTTTGAGGCCCAGTATACTCTCTTCCTGTTTTAAATGGCAGAGAAAGGGCCAGTTCATGCTACGACTTTGACTTCCTTTGGTCTACTTTGCAATAGCATTCCTTTGCTTAAATGCATATATTAAGCAGGTCAGAGACACCTGCAGGGGTCAGTAGCATCCATTCTCATAGAGTTAATTTGAGCAGGAGAGTTTTATAATGTATTGCACCTGCCTATTCTACTGGTCCACATCATTCTTTTCTTTTACTAGGTTATTGTGCCCTTCCCCACTCAAGTCATTTGCATCCACCTTCCCAAAATTGCCTTACCAAGTTAACAAGCATTTATTATAATGCTACGTTGTGCCACGCTTGGTGCTAAGCACAGGGTTACAAAGAGAAGCAGAAATAGCCCTGCTATCAAGGAGCTCAGTCTAGCGGGAGAGACAACAGGCCAACAATTAGGTGCAAAGGACAGGCTGAAGGGAAGATCATCTCTGAAGGAGAGCACCAAGATTGAGGAAGAAAACCTGAGAAAGACACTGCAAAAGGTGAGATTTGGGGTGAGATATGAAAGAAGCCTGGGACCCCAGTAGGTGAGATGAGGAAGGAGAGCATTCCAGGCAAGGGGGAGAACCAGGGAAAATGCCCAGAATCTAGAAATAGAGTATCTTGTGTGAACAATAAGAATGCTGGTGCCACTTGGGTACAGGGTACACAGACAGGAATATGGAGTAAGAAGATGCTGTTCATGCTTTTTTATGCACATAATGTACATGAAAATACAGAAAATGATAGCATAGTCCTGACTGAATTGTCCCAGTTTGAGGCCAGTGATTGTTTTACTGTTGCAATTTCTGGCACATAGTAGGTGCTTAGCAAATGCTGGTTGATTGATTAAATGATTTATCCTTCCTAGAACTACTCTGCTGGTCCACCTCTGCCAGGGAAATATACTATGTCATGCCATTTTTTTTCCTCAATACAACTTTCTACAGTAGTGCGAATGTGCCCCTGAGGAGACGTGGTGGTGAAATGGACATAGCTCTGGATTGGAGTCAGAATAATCACTTAGCTCTTGGATGTCTTGAGACAAATCTCTTCACCTCCCTGGGCCTTGGCCTCCTCATCTGTAAAGGAGGTAGTTGTTCTAGTTGGTGTTTAAGATGCCTTCCATTTTTGAATGTTTGATCCTGTGATGAACATAAGGATGTTTCCAGCGAAAAACAAATTTCGGAGTATTGATCTAATAGCAAACGAGGATAGGAAGCAGAGGACTTGCTGAATGGTATACAAGAGAACTTTTTTTCAGGACAGGGACTGAATTTGAAAAAAAAAATTGAAAGGAAGTAAAAGGAAATAGGTGGGAAAGGATGGAGGGGAAGTGACCTCCCTACCTTTCCTGGTGCCCAGATAGCAATTTCTGGCTGAGAGGTGGGGGTGAGGTCACTCACAAACACTTTGGGCACCGTGTTGCCAAATTTTCAAAGTCTCATTACTATTAAACTGGGGACACAGTGAGTGCGTGACATGAATTTTCAGGCGTGATGTGGTCCAAGTTCTTTTCAGGTACACTGTGTTAAACTGAGTACACTTATCCCTCAGTTTAATCCTCTCGGAGTCAATCTGCCTACAATAAAACTTGGCCCTACAATAGCTCAGGGCTATCCCTATAAACAGCCAGATGGGACTCCGGGAAGGGCAGCCACTCAGTGACATAGAGGGGATGTGCTGCAACAAAGAGGTTCTGTGTGGTGCAGTCCAGCTCAGATGGTTTGGTATATGTGACCACAAAGTGAATTGCCCCAGATTGAAGAGCCAGAGTTAGTCTGAATGTCCTGTCTGCTGCTTAACCCTACTCAGAGAGACAGCTCTGAAAGAACTCCAGTTCAGCTGCAATTTGGAGCATGCCAAGGAGCCAGATGTGGCCACTGGAAGAATATCTTTAATAGTTTGTCATCTGGCTCCAGCTGCGCTAACCTATGCCTGGTAAGCGGCCATGTGTTGTGTCTGCCAACTGGTGGCCAGACACTCGAGCAGACTTAAGCAATT